>NW_021703776.1:84137067-84213493 GCF_005190385.1 Monodon monoceros
TTTTTTTTTTTGCGGTACGCGGGCCTCTCACTGTTGTGGCCTCTCCCATGGCGGAGCACAGGCTCCGGACGCGCAGGCTTAGCGGCCATGGCTCACAGGCCCAGTCGCTCCGCGGCATGTGGGATCCTCCCGGACTGGGGCACGAACCCGTGTCCCCTGCATCGGCAGGCGGACTCTCAACCACTGTGCCACCAGGGAAGCCCACCCAGAAGATCCTTTTTTAATGTGTTTTAGAGAGGAGGAAACAGTTTAAACTTAACCCAGGTGTTATAGGTTGAATTATGTTCCCCAAAAAGATATGTTGAAGTCCTAATCTCCAGTATCTGAGAATGGAACATTATTTGGAAATAGGGTCGTTGCAGATGTAGGTAAGTTAAAATGAGTTCACACTGGAATAGGTGGGCCCTTAAGCCCATATGGCTGGTATACTTTTAAGAAGAGGAGAGAGAGAGGAGAGCACCTGGTGAAGATAGACACACAAGGAGAAGACGGCAGGTGAAGACGGAGGCAGAGACTGGAGTCATGTGTCTACCAGCCAAGGAAGGCCAAGGCCACCAGCCATCACCGGAAGCTAGTTGAGAGGCATGGACAGGTTTTCCCTAGAGTCCCCAGAAAGAATCAGCATTGCCAACACCCTGATTTCAGACTTCTGGCCTCCAGAACTGAGAGACAATAAATAAAAATAAGCTACCCAGTCTGTGGTCCTCTGTGAGAGCAGCCCTAGGAAATGAATACCCCACATCACACAGCTGGTGTGGTGGAAGCTGGCTGGGTCTGCCTCTTGAGCCCACTGTCTCAGCATCGGGCAGAGGGGACAAAGCTCCTCGGAGGACGGGCAAGAGCTGTCACCTCGGCCTGCAGGCGGGAGTCTGGGAAAGCTTCTCAGAGGAAGGAAATTCTGAGCGGGATCTCATCGGTTAAGGAGGAGTTTTCCAGGGCCTGAGGGGTGGGGTGGAAGGGCATGCTGGGCAGACGGATCAGCAGGTGAGAGGTGAGAAGTGGCTGCACGTGAGGGAGTTGGGGTGATGACGGAAGGTTTGTCTTGCTGGTAGAGGTGGTGGCAGCTTTTGCTCTAAAAAGGAAGGATTCCTTGTAAAGTGAGGACTGAGTCCCCATTTCTTTCCTTCCACCTCTCCTACCTCCTTCGTGTAGTGGAGGCAAAGGTCCATTCCCAGTGCCTGCTCCAGCCCCACTGGCCTTCTTTCCCAGCCTTGCTCTGCCCTGGGAGCCTCTGCCCTCACCATCTCCGTGGCTGACCCCTCTTGTCCCCAGGTCTCCACCCTGAAGATCCTCAGAGGCACCACCCTCTGCTCCCTGGAGTTTCCTCATTGTGGAGCTCGGTTTTCTTCAACCATCTCATTATCATTTGTATGCTCTGTGTTTTCTACCTTACCCCCCCAGCCCAACTTAAACTTAAGCTCTGTGTGAGCAGAGACTCCACCTGGCCTGTCCCCAGAATAAAGGGCTGGGTCTGGGACTTAGGAATGGCTTCTATAAAGATTTGTCAAATGAACATAGGAAGAACTTTCTAGCAGTGAAAGCAATTTAAAAGATCATATGGATGCCCCCAGGAGGACCTATCTATCACAGTAGGGATTCAACAGAGGCACTACAGGTGGGTCTGCAGGCATGGAAGGCAGTTAGACTAAAGCCCTAGCAACTCTGAGCCTGGCTTTGCCAGTAGTCAGACTGGGTCTCCACTAGGACCCAGGTTGAATAAAGAGAGGCCTTTACCTGCGTGAGAGTCCGGGAGCCTCCTGGCAGGAAACTCGTCCTAAGGAAGAATAGAATCATGCACATCTCTCAGGTTCTAGAACAACAGGCCAAGGCCAGAGAGAAGTTTCAATTCTGAGGCCAACAAATATCTGTTTCCAAGGCTGTGCTGTGGCCCAGCTCCCATACAGAGGGGGCTGAATCACAAAGAAAAGAAAGGCAAAAAGAGACACTAGGCACCGAGAGAGCAGGAAGCATCAATGGCCCAGGCTGCGATGGCCAGAGGCTCCATCCGGGCAGAGAGCAGCACGGTCTGCAGCAGCATCAACAGCATGGAGTAGCAGCCATCACGGCAGGAACCCGGAGGGCTACCGTGTAGCCTGGGAAGTTAAGCTGGTGTGGGCGTGACCTGCCCAGAACATGAGGGCCCTCTCCTAATTAGCACAAAGGTTCCATCTGGGCCGGCACCAGGGCAGGTGGTAAGGACGTTGGGTGGCCAGACTGGAGAGCTGTGTTCTCACATGGCACGCTCCCTAGTTATAGACTGGGACTCCAGGAGGGTGGGTCCTGGGAGCAGGGAGCCAGGAAAATACTGTCCCGTTTATAGTCTCTGTGGCCCATTTTTACCCCTGGACTCATCGTGTCTGAGAAAACAGAGTCGCGGATGTTCCTTAGGTTATTAAATTATCCTGCGTTCACCTTCAGTGTCGCAGGAACTTCCTGACACTTCCTTGCTGTGCTGTCAGAACACTTCACACTTCAGTAGTGAGCCAGAAAGAAAGTCGATAGAGCTAGAATTGGGAGGGATTTCTCACTGACTTGGTACGATGGACAGCTTGCCTGTCACTTCCGGTTCCCCGGTGGGGGAGGAGAAGAGGCTGGTGAGTGAGTCCCTACCTGCCAGGAACCGTGTTCTGTTTGGAGAGGTAAGGCACAAAGAACACACATACACACACACACACCCAAGACTGAACGAATGCATCAGAGTTCCGAGGGCTGCCTTCACTTGCATTGATGGGGCTGGGGGTGGTGGTGTGGGCAAAGGGAGGTCTTTAAGCTGGTGACTCAGCTCAGGGCACAAGAATCCTAATCTTCTTGTTTAGAGAGAGATGTGACATTAAAGGGCACTTCTGGAGAAAATGATTATAGAGTGTTCGCTCCTTCTGTGACAGGCACGGTGTTAGATGGAGATGCTTCATATAAATGAAGTCACTTAATTCCTACATCAGATAAGGACCCTGATGCCTAAAGAGGCAGCCTGCACTGTTCCATAGCGAGCAGGACCAAAGCAGGGGCAGTAAGGGGTACAGTAGACAGACCCACAGGGACACGTGTCATGGGTACCATTTTTTTTTCCATCATTGAATCATCAGGGCTTACTTCAGAGCCCAGAGCATGGTAGATGTTCAATAAATATCTGTGCAATGAACAAAAACAAGACAACCCGCCAGAATATTCTGGTTTATGTTGTAAGAGCATCTCCACGTGCTCAGCTCGCCTCGATCCTCATGTATACCTTGTGAGGAGGGACAGGAGCAGGTATTCTCCCCGCTGCTGTTGCATCGGTAGGGGTGTTGTTGTTATTGTTATCATTCTCCTTTTGCAGAGGACAGAATTGACAGGGAGATCAGAGAGTTTAATTTTCCCTGTGAAGGGAAGAGTTCAAGGTCCTGCGCATGTCTTCTGATCTTCTGATCCCAAAGCCCGGGTTCTTCCCAGTGTACCCTGAGGGCAAAGAAATGTGCTGAATCCTCCAGAAACTGCCTTATTCTAGTGGGGAAGCTCTTGTCTTCCTTGGGACATGTGCTCCCCCACTCCCACCTTCTCCTCACCTCCCTCTCTACTCAAAGATAAACTGTCCTTCCCCCCTTGGAAGAGGGTGACCCCCAACGCCAACTCTCACCATCCCTGTAGCCCTTCCACCAAAAAGTTTGGATACACTGGGAAAAGCCCCGGGCTTCCAAGTTAATCCTGCAAAATCACTCAGCTGCAGCTGGTCTCAATTAATCTGCCACACGCAGACGATACCACCTCAGGACTGGAGGGCTGACTAAGGGAAATATTGTATGGAAAAATGCTCTGTACATTTTGAAGTCTATGCAAATGTTAATTATTATCATTTTTAGAGCTCTGCCTCCCTAGAGGTTCTCTGCATGGCATCTAGAAATGTCCAGATTTTCCAAATCTCACTCTGAGGAGGGGCAAAATCTAATTAGTGCCTCATGCCTTTCCTTCTGGGGGAGTGACGGGATGGGGTCCACGTAAGAGGAAGAAGGAGGCCATGAGGAAGAGAGGGGACACTCTGTTTTGTAGGAAGCAGGGGGAGTAGGATTTTGTCAAACAAACATGCAGCCAGGCCAGGCCAGTTTGCCCCCCACACCTTAGCTCAGAAATAAACTTGGATGGGGCTTCCCTGGTGGCACAGTGGTTGAGAGTCTGCCTGCCGATGAAGGGGATGCGGGTTTGTGCCCCGGTCCGGGAAGATGCCGTATGCCGCGGAGCGGCTGGGCCCGTGAGCCATGGCCGCTGAGCCTGCGCGTCCGGAGCCTGTGCTCCGCAACGGGAGAGGCCACAACAGTGAGAGGCCCGCGTACCACAAAAAAAAAAAAAGAAATAAACTTGGATGAGGCAGACTTTTATTCTAGGTGAATTTTGAGTAGAAGAGGAGGTTATCTGGTTCAACAAGAATTTATTGAACTTCTGCTATGTTCCCTGAAGGCACCATAGGAATATACGGAAAGGCACAGACGCACCTCACTGTTCCAGGTTTCACCTTTCTGATAACTTCATCCCTCTGGAATAGTCAAGGAAGGGAAAAAAGTCACTGATTATCAGAAACATGCCATAAAGTACACATATGCATTTGTATATTTACTCTGAGCCTCTTAATTCTTCATTTGCACATAGTTCTAGCAGATTAAGAAGTCATGAACTTGAAAGGGAAAGAGTTGCTACTACTGGTGGGTCTGTAAACAGTGGTCTAAAATTAGCCTTTAGGCTACCTTTTTTTTTTTTTTGGCCACCCCACGCAGGATGCGGAATCTTAGTTCCCCGACCAGGGATCGAACCTGTGCCCCCTGCAGTGGAAGCACAGTGTCCTAACCACTGGGCCGCCAGGGAAGTCCCCCCCTTTTTTTTTTTTTTTTTTTCAAACAAGGTAGACCAGAAAGATATCTACCAAAAATGGTGATGAGAACTCAAAGTCAGCTATGATTTCCTGTGTGGGATAAACGGCCTTATGTACCTCAGTAACTTTTGTATTGACATCACTGTATGACCATGTGGTACAAAACAAATGGAACCACAGAACATGAGAATTAAGATGAACACTTGGTGTCATCAGGCCAACCTCCGAGAGCCAGAGAGGTGAAGGAACTTGCTTAAGGTTGCATAGCTAGCCAGGCAGAGTGAGGAACGGCACCCAGCTCTCCTGGTCCTACCTGGCCCGGGGTCCTTTCTCCTGCTCACACAGGGTTCCTAACCAAGACCCCGAGTTCCCAAGAAAAACTCAAATTCTGTTCCAAGTCTTCTGACGCACCAGGAGTGCGTGATTCCTTTTAGAAAGAATTCCATCGTAAATGATGACAATGAAGAAAAGTCGGCAGCTTACGGAGGTGCCCTGGGGAACCGATGCCCACAGACACACTGTCAGCTATCTGGGGAAGAGTCTAATCCCGATGAAGCTGACAGTAAAGGTTTTCCTGTGGGGAGAAGGAAGGGTCCCTTCCTTCTAGGAGCCCACACTGACTTGGAGGGTCTGGCCAGGCAGAACTGACTCACGATCAGCGAGGGCAGCCCAGGCAGGAGAGCCAAAGTGTGGTGCCGACAGGCGGGCTAATGGACGGGCAGACTCCCAATCCCCCCGAAACGTGCCAGCGGAGCCTGTGCAACACCTCATCAGGCATATAAATACCAGCGAGGCTTATTACTGGGAGTATGTGGCCACATTATTTTAACTCGACGATCCTGTCCCTGTTGGTGGGCATCCTGCCAGTCTGCATTCCCACATCCTGCTGCTGACTCGGGGCCCACCCGTTTCTATATCGAGACGCTCCTCTCCATAAATAAAGAACAGGAGTCAGGCACAAAAGAAAGGCCATTTCAAGCGCCGGGAAGGCTGTCACATGAGCCAACAAAGGGCAGGAAATGCTGGGCGGTGGCCCCGTGTCCGTCCCCAGGCCCAGCTCACCTGGCTGGGCTGTAGGGCCTTTGTGCGAAAAATGTCAGGCCCAAGTCCCGAACTTCCTGCCATTTGTCAGGCTGTGCCGTGACCTGGAGTTCACCGAAATGCTTGCTGCTCCCAACAATACACACATGCATCCTTTGGAAAAATTCTCTCTCTCTCCCCTCGAGGCAGCAATGGCTTTTTATGGAAGTGGCTGGGGTGGGAGTGGGAGGGTCCTGGGCTGAGAAATGGAAAGTTTCGGCTGTATTTCTCTCTTGAAGAAGCCCGGCTCGGACAGGGCAGGGAGAGGTCAGGATCCCAGGCCTGTGAGGCCAGAGGCTCTGGGGCCTCACCCCAGCACTGCTCCTGACCAGCTTGGAACCATGAGGTCATTGGGTGGGTGACTGTTTCTATGACCTATTTGTTTTTTCTCCTATCCAGCACCCCAGGTGCTCCCATCCCATCTGCCTCCCCTGAGGTTCCAGGATTTTACTGCCCATGCAATCAGTGTCAAGAATACCTGTCTGCCTACAGAGGAGCAAAAATTCAGGCACTGTGTCTGAGACAGAACTGAAGGCCTGGGGTTACCACTGCCCGACCAGCCATGTCCCTGGCTCCCAGCCTGGATCTTGTGAGAGGAGACTCACAGAGGCTTCTCCAGGCAACAACCAAGCAAAGACATCAACCCCTCACTCCACTCACTTGAGCTGTGCTCACCTGGTGAGGGGCTGTAGACAGGGGCTCCCAAACACTGGAAAGGACATTGATGAAGTAGTCACCCGTCCCCTGTGAACTGAAGAAAAAGAAGCAATGAATTTTTCAGCTTGCTAAATTTCTTCCTTTGAAAGGACTGTCCTTTTATTCTGAGATTATTTCTGAAATGAAGAAGAAAAATGCGGTGAATTTTTGCATACTGCTAGGATTGTCCTTTATTCTGGGATAATGTTCTTCCTACTTTCCTAGTGCTACTTTGTGAGTATTAAAATGTGCTTTTGTTTATGACATCACGGAAATTAAAAGACATTTTTATCTGATGAAACAAAAAGCTGACAATCCTGTGCTAGCCCTCCAAACAGAAAAAAAAACCCCACTACCTGCAGCTTGTAATGTTCCCAAGTCTATGAGCCACGGTCTAGGGCACATGCAAGGAGCAGGACACTGGGCACTGCCTTCAAGGAGCCCGCGACTTGGTGGAGGGCTACAGGCCTGTAATGGTGATGCCCTGCACGACCTCAAGGGATTCTGTGCAGAGGCGTGGGGCAGATGTTACTTGTGCTGTTAGAGCTCAGAGGGGAGGCCGGTCAGCGAACGCCTTGTTTGATGTAAGGGCTCAACGTTGGCTGAATAAATGAATGACTGGAAAGCATTGAAGAGGACTTGGTGAAAATGGGACTGGGAGGGTCTTGCCGAGGGGGAGGAGATACGGAAGGGTGTTGCTGGTCAGCAGGTCAGCTCGGGCAGAGGCATGGAGGCCCAAAAGAGCCTGTGTGTGAGGGTGCTGAGCAGGGGCTGGCCTCCTCTCAGGAGCAGAGACAACCCTAACCAGAGTAGCGGGCTGTGACGTTAGGTAAGTGGAGGAGTACCTTGAGCCAGACAAATATGTTTAGATTTGAGGCAGCCGTTACTAGGGAGCCACGGAAGGATCTCGAGCAGGGCAGTGCCAGGGTGAAAGGCTAATTGAAGACGTTAGTCTGGCAGCTGCGTGGAGGGGTCCTGGAATCCAGAACCCAGGGGAGCTGTCCGAGGACTCCAGCCTGCGAGGGCAGCGGGCCGGGGCTGGGGCTGTGGTGCTGGTGAGGGGCGCCGCCAGGATGGGAAGGGTGCTGGACTGTGCCTGAGATTTTAATCCAGGAGTCTCGGAAAGTTTTGACACGACTGAGTGGATGGAAATGTGGCAGAGATGGGAGGTTTGGAATTAGGCAGGGGATGAGCTTGGCCTTGGGTCTGCCAATTCTGAGCAGATGACTGGGGTTACAAGTACAAGGGTCCAGCTGCCCGGGGGTGGCTGGGGTGAGAGAACCAGGGAGCAGCAGGGCCACCCCCTCCCCCGGGGGGAGGGAGAGGCCACCTGTGCTCTCACGAGCAGGGCCTGCAGTCGTGGTATCTGATGGGGGTGGAGGTGCCGGCCCTTCCCAGAAGTTCTGCAGCCTGGCCTGGTAGTGTGTGGAATTCAGGCCTGGATGAAAGGCGTTGAAAGCTGCCCGGGACGAGCGGCCACTCTCCCTGGGAGGGGGGCTGTGGGGAGGCCTGCGTGCTCTGGCAGCCAAGATAACCCCGGGTTATTTCAGGAAGAGAGCCCTAAGAAGAAAAAGAGGTCAGTGGCCAGCAGATGGACAGATAATCCGGCTTATCTGAGAGACTGGCGAGAGAGGTCCTTCTGGGGACCGTGTCCTCTGAGACGGGAAGGTGCCAAAGTGCATGAGAGAGAGAACAGGGGGTGGGAAAAGGACCAGCGGCCGTGGCTCCAGCTGGGGAGGGGGCACCTCACGGCCCGGCCCAGTCTCTCCCTGGGCGGCAGACAGAAGTCCCTCTGGCTCAGATGGGAGATGGAGACCGGAGTTCCCTGAGGTCACCCCAAATTCAGGAGCTCCAGACCTTATTCAGGGTCTGAATGCCCGACAACAGCCCCAGAGACGGCAGGCTTTTCACGTTTTACTCTTTCAGGTTGTTCAAGAGTCAGGTGCCCACCTGCATTTACTGGAGGCACAGTGCCCGCGTGCTGTGTCGTGTGGGTGCGTGTGACGTGGTGGGTATGTGCACGTGTGGGTGCTGTGTGGCTGTGGGTGTGGAGTGGGTGTGACGGGTGGGTGTGATACACGTGTGTGTGTGTGTCCAGTGCGGGTCCGGGGGTGGTGTGTGCAGTGCATGGGTGTGCCGCAGCGCGTGCTCGAGGTGTGAGTGGAGCCGTCTCCTGGCCCGGCCTTGCCCCACTCCCCATCCTCGTGAAAGCGCAGCTGAGCCTTCACTGCCCTGTGGGGGCAGAGGCTCTCAGCTCCACGGGACGTGGTCCAGACTCCTCAAGACGTCCCGGGAGGCCTTCAGAATTCAGCTCAAGCCCTTCGAGCCCCCTTGGCCAGCCTGCCCTCCCAGGGACCTCCCGTCTCTTCTGACAGGCGTGGGTTTTCCTGTCTCTGAGTCCCCGTTCAGACAGTTTCCTCTCTGTGGAAGGGCCTGCCCATCCTCTCCACCTCAGAAAGCACCTTCGTCCTTGAAGGATCAGCTCCCAGACACTGAGCGGGACGTTTGGCTGGAGCCATCCTCGCCCATGCCCTCTGCCCGCTGCCCTCCACCAGCTCGCACCCCAGAGCTGCCCATCGTGCATGGATGCCCCCTCACAGCTCATCACGGGAGGAGGCCGGTGTGGTCTGGGCTGCCACCATCGCACTGAAACGCCCCTAGGACAAGCTTGGGGAGCCGGGGCCCAGGATCTGCACGCTCACCATAGGAGTCCTCTCTGGGCTTCCCCAGAGGCTTGAGCTCCATCCCGCAGGGCCCTCACTCCCTGGTCTGAACTGCTGCAGGCACATTTTCCTAGGGCTGTCTTTTTTAACATTTTAATTGAGGTGTAATTGACATATAATGTTATATTGGTTTCAGGTGTCCAAGGTAACAATTCAGGTATTTGTATACATTGGGAAATGATCACCACAGTAAGTCTAGTTACCATTCATCACTTTAGCCAGGTAACCTTTAGGATTCACTCTCCTGGCAGCTTTCAAGTATGCGCTACAGTGTTGCTGACCCCAGTCATCACGCAGTCCTCCACCCCGGTCTTGACAGGACCTCACACCCACATGGTCACACTAGGCCTCGTGTCCCGGTTCTCGACTTTCCTGAGGGCACCGCCATGCCCCCTGCACCCGGGCTTCAAAACCGGGCCTCCTCCGGCTGCCCTGCCCCCAGGCACCGACCACGTGTGCTCTGCTCCTTCCCCCCTCCCTCTCCACTGCAGGTTTTTTTTGTGCCTCCGGATTAGACCGCAGGAGCAGCAGCAAATACTGACGAAGCATGGTATAGACTTAGAGTCAACAGGAGGATCAATCCAGCCCCTCCCGCCCCTTCGCCCTTCAGGGGAGAACACTGCAGTGAGTGGTCAGTGGCACCCCACAGACCTGGGTGAGATCTCCTTTGGGCTGGATTCCCAGCAGCCCGAGCCCAGGGCCTGCTGTGCACTGCCACACTGCTCTCCAGAAGGGCAGCCCCACTCGAATTCCCAGCTTGTGTGTCTCTGTTACCCACCACTGCATGCTTCACGTGCTTCTGAACTTTGGGGGTTTCCTTTTCTGTATAGTTTGTCCACACTTTTGTCTGTTTCCTGGTGGGACTGCAGCCCCCTCCTCACTGATTTCTAGAAGTCCTTTGTATATTGTTGATATCAGAGGATACCTAGAATTAGAATAAAATCTATGTCAGTTTTAGACCTCCTCCCATTCTGTCCTCCATCTACGAATTTTGTTCCTGGTATCCTTCAATGGCAATGAATCCTTCATTTTGATGCCATCAAGATCAAAACCAATCTTTTAAATTCTGGTGTGTGCTTTTGAAGTTTTAAGATGTCCTTTCCGGTTTCTAAGTCACAAAAACATTTTCCTAGGTTTTCTTGTACTAACCTTAAACTTACTTATCTTTATCTAGCATTTTCCAAAGTGACAGGCACTCTGCAAAGTGCTTTGGAGACACTATCTTTTTTTTTCTTTTTTACATCTTTATTGGAGTATAATTGCTTTACAATGGTGTGTTAGTTTCTGCTTTATAACAAAGTGAATCAGTTATACATATACATATGTTCCCATATCTTCCCTCTTGCGTCTCCCTCCTTCCCACCCTCCCTATCCCACCCCTCTAGGTGGTCACAAAGCACCGAGCTGATCTCCCTGTGCTATGCGGCTGCTTCCCACTAGCTATCTATTTTGCGTTTGGTAGTGTATATATGTCCATGCCTCTCTCTCGCTTTGGAGACACTGTCTTAATAGGTGGAGACTGTTTTAGATACTTTGCATATATTACTTCCGTGGAGCCTCACAACAACCCTAGGAGGTGAGCACAATTATTACCATCCTTGTGTTACATTTGAGGAGACTGAGGTACTGAGAGGTTAAGTAACTTCTAACTAACAAACAAGTTGAAGAATCTGAGAGCCTGGCTCCAGAGACTGTGTCCTCAACCTCTACGCTAACCCATCTCTCTAATGTGACCTTCACAGCAACCCCTAGTGTGGTAGTTAATTTTATGTAGCAGAGTGACTGGGCTGAGGCATGCTCAGAGAGCTAGTAAAACTGTATTTCGGTGTGTGTCCGTGAGGATGTCTCTGGAAGAGATTGGCAGGTTAGTATTTGAGTCAGTAGACTCAGTAAAAGAAAATGCCTTCACCAGTGTAGGTGGAGATCACCCAATCCATCTGAGGACCTGGAGAGAGCAAAAAGGTGGCGGATTTGCTGTCTCTGCTTGAGCTGAGACATCAATCTTCTCCTGCCCTTGGACACAGGACATGGGCACTCCCGCTTCTCAGGCTTTCAGACTAAGACCAGGACTTGGGCCATCTGTATCCGCCCACCCCCATTCTCAGACCTTCGGCCTCAGGCTAAATTACCCACCAGCTTTCCTGGTTCTGCAGTTTGCAGACAGAAGATCATGGGGCTTCTCGGCCTCCATCATGGCTTGAGCCAATTCGTATAATAAATCTCCTCTTCTATATACATCCTATATCCTATTGGTTCCATTTCTCTGGACATCCTGACTAATACACTGAGACAAGATGTACAGGGGCCATTCCTGGGGAAAGGGGAGAAGCTGCCCCAGCTCACAGCCCCAAGCTGTGCCCTGAGCCACTGCACTGTTACCTTAACCTCAGTCCCTCTGGGAAAGCCTGAGACCCGGAGCTGGGTGGTGCATTTTGGGAAGTGATCTCAGAGCACAGGAGTGGGGGATTGAAAAGAGTGAATGGGGAATGAGGACAGGCCAATCCAAGGATGAGTTTTCAGGCTGGTCCTTGCTGTGGCAGCAGGGGCTCCGTCCTGCTGGGAGCCTCCGAGGAGCACACAGAATGGGACTCCGAATTATCCCCAGGAGCAAGAGGACAGCATTTATCAAGCAGCTCCCCTCCCCCATTGTGGCAAAGCTTAGCTTATCACCTGTGTGAGCGTCCAGAGGGCCTGCCCTGGTCACAGAGGAGCCCTGGGGCAGAATGGTCACAGGTGCCTCTGACAGGTGCTGTCAGATGCCACCTGGGCAAGGCTGGTGCTGCAGCCAAGGCTGGGTCTAGGCGGAGAGCACGTGAGGCCAAGGTGCTGCCCGGAGTCGTTACTAATGGCACTTTGCTCCTAGTTTCTCTCCCTGCAGGCTTGTCTCACTTCTTCAAGCAGACAGCTGGCTTCTGGTAGGTGGGTGCAACCTCGGCTCATTCGTCTTTATTTTCTCCACGATGCCCAGTGTGCTGCTGTAACAACCCCGCCTTTTCTGCTCCTGGCACCACGGGTGGTCTCTACATGTGCCGATGCCTTTAATCCTAGTGGGAGCCCTGTGCTAGCGCTTTACGCATGATGACATGGAGGCGAAGAGGTTTAGGGACCAGTGCAACAGAGCTAAGGTCAGAATCCAGGCTGGCGCTATGCAGAGGCCTCCTCAGGGCTGGCTGAAGGGGGAGCCCCAGCTGCTTCTGTCTGGACCATGAAGACCAGCGGGAAGCAGGAGGGAGGTGTCCTTTACTCAGAGGAAACGGCTAGAAGCTGAACAAAGGCCCAGAGGCAGGAGAGCCTGGGCTTGTATAAGGAAGAGCAGTTTGGCTAAGTGTCGAAAATTTGTGGGTGGCACTCCTAAAAGAGTTGCCATTTGGAGAGGGGTGAGGGGAGGAGATGGCATCAGGGGTGATTTTTTTTTCTACAACTAGTTGGCAGTGGGTGGGGGAGCTTGCGTTGGACTTTTAAAGCCCCTGTCACACTGCAGTCTCCTTGAAGGTGGGAACCCCTGCTTCTCCTTCTTTGTGTGACAGAGAAGCAGAGAGACGCCTCCCCCTGCCCCCTGACCACTCCCGGCCGTGTGCATGGGTGTGTGTGTGCCCTTCATCGTGGACGTGGTGGGTAGAAAGATAAGCCAGGGTGGTGGCCACCCCTGGCTGGCCCTTTCAGCATATCCCCTGGTTACACTCTCTCTCCTATTCTAACCCACCCACCAGGCTACCCTCACCCCACAGCTCAAGGGGCAGCTCCACCCACTCGTCATCACTTCCATTATTGGTTTTCAGCAAACAGTCTAACAGTCCTTGGGGACTCCTCTATTGTGTCACGTAGGAGCAGAAGGGATGTTCTTTCTGTAGATTCCTACCAGCTGCCACCCTCCCCGGGCTCTCATAATTCAATGGCACCAGGAATGGAAGAGAGGAGAGAGCCCTTGACCTGTGGCCCGGGTGGCCCTTGGCCCTTGGCGTTGGAGGTATGACTTGTCCTAGGACTCCCTCCTGCATGTCCCTCCTGTGGCTTCAGCAAATTCTCTGTCCCCACAAGCAACTGCCTTATGGCCCACCTCCTTCAGCCGGCCCTGGTCCCAGGCTCCCAGCTCTCACCCCTCCCCTCCAACCCCACCTCCAACAGGTAGCCACAGCTAACAGCGGTATGTATTTGTGATATATATTCAAAACCAGAAGCATACGATGTGTATCCCTGTGCAAATTGCTCCCTCACCTCAATAATATCACGGCCACCTTTCCGTGGACTGTGTATGGACCCGACTCATTCTTTTAAATGTCAGTACTTGCACATGATATAATATTTTGAACAGGTTCTCTTCCTATTATTTATTGAGAAACTGCCACGGGCAAGGCTATATTCTGGGGACCAGAATGTACATTCTAGTAAAGGAGACAGGAGGTATAAAAGTAATTAAATAAATAAGCCTCAGCATTATGGATGGTGTTAAGTGTTGTGAGGAAAATAAAACTGGGGGGGGTTTGAGAAAGTAGGTGACATTTGACAACTCAGATACAAACTTCAGGATAACAAGAAAGATGCATACTTGGGCCATGTCCAACTTGGGGCTGGGACACACCCTGCTGATGCCACCTTTGAGCCCATGGGATGGAGATGGTGGAGATGGCGATGGGTGAGCCCCGTGGCGCTAGTCTTCCCTCTTATTCAGTGTCCTCGGGGGTGGTGGCAGCTGTCCAGGCCCAGGGACAGATGCAGAGGCCCACATCCCCTGTGGCTGAGCTCTTTTTCACAGGCCCGCCAGCTGCAGCTGTAGTACCGCCTCACTCCTGTGACCACTTCACGTAACAAATGGACTTTCTTCTTTGAAAAACTGAATAAAATGCCTAGCCTGCCTCTGCTTTCACAAGATACTGTTTGTGAAAGGGCTTGAAGGAAGGAAAGTTTCAGAAAAAAAAAAAAGAGAGGAAATTCTCTCTATGTTTTCTAGGTCTGCTGTAACAAAGTATCACAAACTGGGTGGCTTCAAACAGTAGAAATTTCGTGTCTCACAGTTCTGGAGGCCAGAAGTCTGAAATCAAGGTGTTAGTAGGTTGGTTCCTCCTTAGGGGCTCAGAGGAAGAATCTGTTCCTCTAGTCATTGGATTAGGGCAACCCTAATGACCTCATCTTAACTAGATCTCATCTGCAAAGACCCTATTTCCAAATAAGGTCATAGTCACAGGTACTGGGGGTTAGGACTTGAATATATCCTTTTCGGGGGACACAATTCAACCCCTAACAGTATCTAATGTCATCTTCATCATCAGCATCATCATTGTCATTATCGGCACAAAAAACTCAGTGTTAAAAAACAAACACCACGGCTTGAGTCACGCCCCAGCGGAGACGGTGCGCAGGCGCACTTGCTCCGTAAGGCCCCGGAAGTGGTGGCGCCAACCTGCCGCCAGACCCGCGGTGCTCTCCGGATCTGACATTTGTCCGTGAGGCAGCAGTTCCTTGGCGTCAGGGTTGTCGCGTAGGAGATAAAGTCGAGGAGGTGAACGAATCTCTAGAGCGCGCCCTTGGCAGGGAAATTATCTTCCTCTTCTCCTCGATGCACAGAACCAAAGTGGGCTTGAAGGATCGCCAGCAGCTCTACAAGCTGATCGTTAGCCAGCTGCTCTATGATGGCTACATCAACACTGCTAATGGCCTCATCAATGAAATCAAGCCTCAGTCTGTCTGTGCACCCTCAGAGCAGCTCCTGCATTCATCAAACTAGAAATGAAACGACTGTGTGCATGGAGAAAGGTCCAGAAGAATTCATACCACCATGTTAACAGTGTCTCTAGGTGATATAATACAAGGAATGGAAAACGATGATAGTGCAGTTCACTACGCAATTGGTCCGTCAGATACAGTTGCCCCTGGCACAGGAATTTACCTGGAGTTTGATGCAGATGTCCAGATTATGTCCCCAGAGGCTTCAGAGTACGAAACATGCTATGTCACATCCCGTAAAGGACCATGTCGTGTAGCTACCTATAATAGAGATGGGCAATTAATAGCTACTGGATCTGCCGATGCTTCCATAAAAATACTTGACACAGAAGGAATGTTGGCCAAAAGTGCCATGCCAATAGAGGGCATGATGAACGAGACTGCACAGCAGAACATGGAAAACCACCCAGTGATTCCAACTCTTTACGACCACGTGGATGAATTCACGTGTCTCGCGTTCCACCCAACAGAACAGATCCTCGCCTCTGGTTAAAGGGATTATACTCTTAAAGTATTTGATTATTCCAAACCAGCTGCAAAAAGAGCCTTCAGATACATTCAGGAGGCTGAAACGTTATGCTCCATCTCCTTCCATCCTTCTAGAGACTTTACTTGTTGGGGCTCAGCAGCCTACTCCTCGACTTTATGATATCAACACATTTCAGTGCTTTGTCTCTTGCAGTCCTCAAGATCAATACACTGATGCCATTATGTTCCGTTAATTACAATCCTAGTGCCAATATGTATGTGACTGGTGGCAAGGACGGCTGCATCAAATTATGGGATGGTGTTTCAAATCGATGCATCACAACTTTTGAGAAAGCACACGATGATGCTGAAGTTTGTTTTGCCATTTTTTCCAGAAATTCAAAATACATTCTGTCAAGTGAAGAAGACTGTAGCTAAACTTTGAGAAATATCAACAGGGCGAACCCTGGTCAGATACACAGGTGCTGGCTTGAGCAGACAGCAGGTGCACCGGATGTAGTCCGTCTTCAACCACACGGAGGACTGCGTGCTGCTGCCTGACTAGAGGACCATCAGCCTCTGCTGCTGGGACTCAAGAATGGCCGAGCGGGCTTCCCTGATGGCGCAGTGGTTGAGAGTCCACCTGCCGATGCAGGGGACGCGGGTTCGTGCCCTGGTCTGGGAAGATCCCACATGCCGCGGAGCGGCTGGGCCCGTGAGCCATGGCCGCTGAGCCTGCGCGTCCGGAGCCTGTGCTCTGCCATGGGAGAGGCCACAACAGTGAGAGGCCCGCGTACCACAAAAAAAAAAAAAAAAAAAGAATGGCTGAGCACCGGAACCTGCTCTCCCTGGGCCACAACAACATCGTGCACTGTATCATGCACTCGCCCACCAACCCCGGCTTTGTGACCTGCAGCAACGACTTCGGGGCGCGGTTTCGGTACGAGAGGTCGACCACGGACTAGAGCCGCCTGCGTTAAACAGGGCTCTTTTCTCGAGGGCTCTGCCCCTCCTTCCCCTTGTGTCCCATCACCAGCTTCAGTAGTAAGTCGTTGTACCATCTTTGGCAGTTGTGCTGCCACCTCTACGTCCTTCTGGGATTTGTACGAGCCTTTTTTTACCTTGATGGAGAATCTTGGTGGAAAAAGTTGGAAACACAGATCTGTGCGGTTGTTCTGCACCCACTGATTATTACATGGAGATTTTCATCGGTTTTGTAAATACAGGACTTGCTATTTCTCTTGATCATTTGAAGAAAGATAGAGTATTAAAGTGCTTTCTAGATCTCAAATGGATCTGTCATGAAAAAAAAAAAACCCACCAAAATGCATTATTAGCAAACTGGATATGCCTGTTTTTGTGTGGGTGGTAGTCTGCTGTGACATGACAAAGGCAGTGACAGATTTGCAGGAACCTGGGAGAGACAAGACTTAGGCCCCGCTTGGCGCTTCCCAAACAGCAGTGAACACATGAACCACCCGGGGCTTGTAAAAATGCAGACCCTTGTCAGTAGGCCTGGGGCAGCCCTATATTCTGCATTTCTGTCAAACTCCCAGGTAACGCCTCTACCGCTGGTCCATGGACCACGCTGTGAGTAGCAAGGGTCTGATGGATTGCTACCATACAGGCCTCTGCTCTGCCTAAGGCCCAAGCATTGGTCACCTTTGAAGAACCTCGCCCTCTTTCTCCCATGACCTTCATGATTTCAAGAGCCAGCCTGGAAGGCTTCACACGTGTCACTTCCCACTTAGGTGGTCCCAGCTGTGATGTCTTTCCCTTCCTAACCCGTTCCTCACATGGCATGCTGTCTTTTCTTAGCCTCACATTAGTATTCTAGTGGACAGCCTCACTGACGGTGGAATGCACTGGGGGAGCCCAGAGGAAACTTCGCTGAAAGGAGGCCTGTAAACACCGCAGAGCACAAAACACATTCAGCCAAAAGACCCCCATTCCTGGACCCCATCCAGACTCGTCCCTTTATTATTTTTGTTCTCCTTCCTCTTTTACTAGACCTTGCCTGAAAACAGCCTGGGTGTTGCTAAGGTAACGCCGTAGAGCCTCCCCCCAATACATCATTGTTTAATTCCAGCAGCAGCAGCCCAAGGAATTTGCTATTTGTTTAAGAGATGAAAGCCACAAACTTCCACACATTCTTCTCCAGTTTCACTCCCCTCGAACTGTATGGCCCAGTCGGAGCGGAGCACATTGGGTGGAGTGGACTCAGGGGACCCAACAAAATAATGGGTGCTTGAGAATGGTCCTCATCACCCAAAGAGAGAGAAAGAGAGAGCTGGGATTTCTCTTGACGGGGCACCAGGGGCGATAACTGTCCTCACTGAGGGTCTGGGATGGGCCTGGTGGAAAGGAAAGCCTCTCGGTTATGTTCCCTCCCAGCCTCAGATCTGGAAATCACACTTCCCTCGGGGCCTCAATTTCACAGACTGCGACTCTAGGAAGGGTACCTGAAATCCCACGAGCAGCACACCTAACCTGTGCGAAAACACATGGGATGTGGTTCAGGGCGCAGAGGTGTTTCAGGATCACATACAGCCCCATTTAACGAGCTTTATCAGGAAACCACTGTGGCTTGAGGGCCTGTGAGGTAGGTACTGGGGACACAGTGTGCATAGCCCTGGATCTGCAGCTTCTTACCAGCAGGAGCATTGATCCGACTCTGCTCTGCTGCCACTGACGGAATGATTTCTCTCTCGGTCCTTGCTTTTCTTTGTCATTCCGCTTCTCTCACAGACAACCACTTGGCTCCCCCTCTGTGTCGCATCCAAACTCCCTAAGCTGATGCATTTGATTGGTTCAAGTATCACTAGCTCTAGGCCTAAGCTATCTCATAAGACACCTGGCTGACCAATAGAGAGGCAGCCCCTGGTCAGGTGCTCACCCTTGGGTCCAATCAGCTGTAGCCCACCTACCATAGCTCATGCGGTGCAGCATGGCATCTTTAAAGGGAGCTGCAGTTATAGGAGGTCTTCGGAGGCCTGTTCATCCGCCCAGTGTGAGCTACACGATAAAGTGATGCTTTCAGAAGAGTTCTGGGGAGAGAACAAGATGTCTAAAGATGTCTAATGAGGAGGCTTGATCGAATTTTGTGGTGTGTTGTGGTGTGTGATATAATCTCTGTCATCCCACTGAGACTTTGGTGAAATGGACATCGCTCACCAATGCTTCTGGTGTTAGACATGTGTGTTTTTTTTTGATTAATTCTTATTGGAGTGTAGTTGCTTTACAATGTTGTGTTAGTTTCTACGGCACAGCAAAATGAGTCAGCTATACGTATACATATATCCCCTCTTTTTTGGATTTCCTTCCCGTTTAGGTCACCACAGTGCAGTAACTAGAGTTCCCTGTGCTCTACAGCATGTTCTCATTTAGTTATCTGTTTTATACATAGTACCAATCGTGCATGTGTGTCAGTCCGAAGCTCCCAATTCCTCCCCCTCACCCCCTAGACATGTGTTTTTGAAGGCTGGCTGTGCTCACTCTGACCTCCAGGAAGACAGATTTAGAACAGAAGCTGCCCCCCGGGGGCCCAGCCACAATCTGTTACCTATAGAAAAACGTGAGAAGTTCGGCGGCCAATGGAAGGAGAAAATAGGATCAATCTACTGAAGTATCAGGATCATCTGTACACACGGACAGACATAGTGAGATAGAGATAGAGATCTCCAAAGACACATACCCAGAGAGATACATACAGAGAGACACAACACATATAGCGGCATACTCACACCTGCTGAAACAAGGAGAGCTCTGAAGACAGCTTGTGGCTCAAGTGTGGTGGAAGCGAACACTGCACACAGGAGGGCGAGGCTGTCTAGCACAAAAAGAAGAAAAGAACCATCTTTCTGGATGCTCAGGAGGTCATGGTAAAGTAGTCGCTGAACTCATTTTCAGGAGAGGACAGGGTGAGTAATAGGGCTGGGTGATTCAGTATAACCCCTTTTCATAGGAAGATACGTCCCTCAAAGTTGAAAAGCAAAAAAAACACAACCCCAAAAAGCAGGTGTAGACAGGCTTTTGGAGAAGTTGCCAGAATCCAGATGAGTTCCAAGTGTCTGTTTAGTCTGTGGTCCCAGCACTCAGAAAGGGACCCCCTTGCGGAACACTGTGATACTTTCAGTGTCTGGAGAAATTGTCAGTTTGGTTAGGGAGCCCACGTTGCACAGAAGGGCGGCTGTCCTCTGCCCGTGGTTCTCACTATGCAGCCACCCATATAGGGACTGAGATCATGAAGGAATTAGATACTGGATTCCAGCCACAGCCAGTCCTGGAGGGAGGCCCAGCACCTGAACAGCGGAAGGGGGAAGAGGATGAGTTGTCCCTGTGGTAAGATGTGGAGCTCACACTTGGGCTGTCATGTCTGGAAGGGATCTTGGAGGTCTTCTTGTCCAACCCTTTATTTTTTACAGGAGAAAATGCAAGCTCAGAGATTAAGTGATTTGCCTGGGGTCATGCAGTGAGCTGGTGGTGACCTGACAAACTCATTTACCAACAGCTGCTGCCCTTAACTTAGGTTTTGTTTTTGTTTTTTCCCTCTTAGGGGAAGACCAGGTCTGTTGGGGAGGGCTGGTGAGGACAAAACCTGACAACAGGTCCAAGGGTCTCTGAGAGGGGTTGGTTGAGAAAATACTGTCAAAGAAATTTCTGCTTCATTTTATCTGCAGAATCTCCCCTCCTTCTGGGCCAGCTGTCCCTTGATGAAGACTTCATTTTGGTCACAAAAGGGGTATGGTAACTCAAGCGCTTCAGAGCATAGGCGATCTGGAGTCCTGGAATCAGGAAAGAAGCGAGCGGAGAAAGGCAGCTGACGGCATTCAGGGGCGGGCTGGGATGAGCCACAGCACGGAGCCCCCGCTTTCCTCTCCTCCCCAGCTGCTTGTGAATCAGTTGATTTGGATGCAAAAGCATCTGGTGGGAGAGGGGCGCCAGTTCAGTGGAGGAATGAAAGGACACAGATCTCGAACTGATAACAGAGGGATCTTGTTCACAACTACCAAAGCCGTGCTGGACCTCCGTACGTGGAGTCTGAAATCACGGGCCAAAGGGGGCTTCCGGCTAATCTCTTGATGGAGCCTAGCCATCGTGTCCCTGTCCCTTGCGAGTGCTGTTCTTACACTGAACATGGCCTGACTGTCCCCGTTGGTGCCCTCACCACTCTGGGGATGGGAAGTGGGAGGACGAGGCCAAACTCTTCTCTGTGTTGGGAGGTGGGAGAAATGTGACATCAGGTCCACAATGGTTGGCTTGAGGTCTGACAGAGCCGTCAGGACCCAGGCATCCTGTCTTCCAGTCGTCTCTGCCAGCGCACAGGTGCCTTTGATGCTCCCTGAGAACCCAGAGTACTGGAGGACAGCTCTTCTCAGAAAGTAGCACCATATACTGACATCACTGATGACCTGGGCTTGGGGCCGGGGCCAGAGGTGCGAGAGGAAAATGAGGTGAAGAAGCAGCAAAATAAAACCGGTCTCCCCGCTGTACCCCCACCCCCAAATGACTCAGGTGGTCTTTGAGATGAGAAAACAGCCACCGAATTCTTTCTGCTCTCTGCTAGGATCTTCCTTTTGAATGCAAAGGAGAGACTGGGAGCTCTTTCAGAGTCAAACATGGATCTTCATCTCAATGCCCAGAGACAAAGGCCAAAAAATGTGAGGAATTTCCAAAGCGTCTCCTTCAAACAGCATCTCCCCCACCCTCTGGCTCAGCTCCACGGGCACTGCTGATGGGGATGGCGGCTTTCTTCTCCTGGCCTGCGGCCCACTCGCTAAAAGCTTGTATCTGAGGAGAAAGGAAATTATGAATCTCCCTGCTCAGCCTCCTGTTCTCATGCTCCTGTAAGAAGATACCTCTGTGAACCCAGATGGTAGGATGGGCCTGGGGAGTGGCTTCCACTGGGCAGACCAGTGTCTGCCTGGCCGCCCCCCTCGTCCATAGCCACCTTAATGGCGGGTCGAAGGGACGACGCACCCCACCCACTCCAGGGCAATGGGAACATTTTCACTTTCTGACCGAGGCCTTTAAGGGGAACCCTCATTTGGATCGGGGCTCTTTTCTCCTTCCTCTCTGGAGGCTGAATGGATGGGAATAAGCCTCCAGAACATTACAGGGAGTAAAGAAAACTGGGAAGGAGCCCAGGGAGCTCTCATTTTAAAACACCTTTGAGACAGAGCGTGGTAGTCAATGCTCTGGGGCCCCCGGAAGTTTGGGCGACCGCCTGCCAGCCCTCACTACCTGTTTATTTAACACCAACCTCGCCTCCCTCCCTGGTAGGATGCTGGGTTCTTTGGGGGTCACTGCGATCCCTCAGAAAGTGAGAAAAAAAACAGAAAAAATAACAACCCACAGATAACTGTTGGAGGAAGGGTTGGTAGTGATAACACTTTGGATTACACAACCCACGTAGGACCACACCAATTATCACATGACACGATAAGTGAAATTACCTCGCTCATTGCTTGCCTTGACCTACCAACTTGGTAGACTTGCCCAGGCTCTCCTTGCTCCCTGCTGGGTACCAGAATAACTTTCCTCAAGCACTGGCTTGGTCATGCCAATGGCAACTTTAAAACCCACAGCAGCACTCTCTGGCCACAGTACCTGGCCCAGGGGTCTTGGCATGGCACTCAAGAGTCCCCTCTTCCTAGCCTCTACAACTCACCCCACCCATTGTCCTTCAACATGGCTGCCCTCGCCCACCCTTTATCCCACCCATCGCCCTAAACAGTGCTCTCACCCCTTGACTCTTATCCCGTCCAACATGGAGGACACCTCCCTTCCTCTCCTCCCCCCAACTCCCATTTCAATATGGTACTTCACAGACTCCCTGCTCCTTCTTCACCGCTATCACATTCACCATCTCGCTTGAGTCACTTTTCCCTAGGAAGCTTCTTTGAGCAGCCCCACCTCCCCACTTGGTGTCAGACAGACCCCGCCTCAGAGCCCTGCATTGTATTCATGGTAGTTTTGGCTTTGGAAATGTCTTTGGGAACTCAGGTGTATATTGGCCTCAAATTATTGGTAACTTCCTTGAGGTCAGGGGAAACCCTCTCCCAATAGTTCTCAAAGTGAGGTCCCTGACCATAGCATTAGCATTGCCTGGGAAGTTGTTCGGAATGCAGATACCCAGGCCCCACCCCCATCCTAACGCACCAGGGACTGGAGGCTGGCCTGGCAATCTGTGTTATAACATGCCCTCTAGATAATTCTGATGCACGCTCCAGTTTGAGAACCACGGCATGAATGCTCTGCAGTGTAGTGTTGTGGAACCCAAGTTCATGTGCCTGACACACAGTGAGTGAGGCCCACCAAAAAGTCGGAATTTGGAGCAGAGAAAGGTTTATTGCAAGGACCAAGCAAGGAGAACAGGCAGCTCATGCTCAGAAGACCCAAACTCCCTCATGGGTTTCAGGGAAGTTTTTAAAGACAAATTTGGAATGAGGGCTGCAGGTTGTGTGACTCTTCAGATTGCTTGGTGGGTAGGTAACAGGGTGATGTTCCAGGAATCACGTCATCAGCCTTCTGGTTCCGACTAGTCTGGGGTCCATGTGCTTGTGCTCAGCCTAAAGTTATCACCCTCCACCTGGTTGGGGGCCTTAGTTCCCGTAGAAGAACTCAGAGATGTTTGTATCAGATCATCCTGTATATCTCTTGAGGAGGAACCAGGACCCTGCCCCAAGCTGCATGATTGTTTCTTGACAACTTTTCCTTTGTTTCTATGTTCCTTCCCTCCCCTAATTAGTAACTGTTTGAATCTGCCTTTTGGAATTCAGGGAAAGTCTAGGAAGCTGGAGATTTTTTCCTACAAACAAGAAACAGGGGACACGGAAAGGCTTTTGTACCCTGGAGGGCCTCACAGCCTCTGCTTGGTTTCAGTAGTACGGGATTCACCACGCTGCATGAACTTCAAAAACCCATCAGCTGGCTCCCTAACTGATATGGCCCCGACCAGCAACCCCATTCCTCAGATCTGACTGACTCCATTCAGTCTGTAGGGGTAGGTACCTTGCAGACAGCAGTTTTTCTTCTCTTTGCTCATTGGAAGAGGAAAAAAGGAAGTTGCTTCTGTATGCTCTGTTGTGCCCATCCTTTCCTTGACATGTCGTGGCTGCCCGGAGTTTGGATGGCTGTTGACAGAGAGAGATGGGCTCCCCAGAGGCCCACTGGCTGGCGTGTGCTCCTGGGCCCTGCTTCCCTGAGGATTTCCCAGGTGGTGGATGGCAGGTGGCAGCAGAGGGAGGGAGGGAACCTGGGCAGTGTGTGCTGGGCCTTTGTGGAAATGGGGGGGGGGGGAAGATGCACCCTGTACCCCTACCCCGGGCAGCTTTCCTCAGGGAGCAGGGGCTCCCTGTGTGGCCGAGGAGGGCCAGCCTGACATGAATGGAGACCTTGTATTGGGGACCTCGCTGGAGCTGGGAGCCACAACACAGGGGCTTTTCACAAGCAACCTCGCAATAGAGGCGGCATTGAGCGTGACTGGTGGCTCGCGGGCAGACGTGGGGTCTGGCGGACGCGTGGCATCAGTGGAACATTGCTACTCCTCCTGCCCCTGCCTTGGCTGGGGTGGGCTGTTAGAGGTCTCCTCTCAGAAGGGAAGTCACAGAGTCACGTTGTCCGTAGTGTAAGCCGCCCTGCACCCCTCTCAGCATTCAAGGCTGCAATGGGGGGGGCAGGAGGTGAGCAAAGGGGGCGCTGTGTGCAGAGAGTGGGCTGGCGTGCTGAACGGGAACGGGTTAAAGACAGCTGCTTGGAGACAACTCCACGGGGGCCTGTGCTACAAGAACGGGGAGGAGATGCCAGAGGCACTCTATCCATCCAAAGGGCGTGGAGTCCCAGCGTGCCCTCCAAGGGTTCAGTGGGAGGTAAGGAAAAAGTGCAGCCTTGCTGGGGGCCTGTTTGGAGGCTACAAGTCAGTGACAGATGACAACTGCCCAGGAGGAATCAGGACGGGGGTGACAGTGGGGCTGGGGGCATGGTGGGTTTAATGCTTCCAAAGGAAAAGAGTCTCCCTCCCCATATATAAACACACCCTCTCTCTGTCTGCCTACAGCCGCCCTTCACCTCAGCGAGGAGCTTAGTGCATCAGTCCGCCCTGGCTCTCTCTCCTCTCTTCTCCTGTCTGCTTTTCTAGGGTGACCAACGGTCCTGGTTTACCCAGGACCAAAGGATTTCCAGGGATGTGGGACTTTCAGGGCTAAACCTGGGACAGTTGGTCACCCTACTTCCATCTTTGATACCTTCTACTACATTTGAAACTTCTGGGACCTCCTCTGTGGCGCAGTGGTTAAGAATCCGTCTGCCAGTGCAGGGGACACGGGTTCGAGCCCTGGTCTGGGAAGATCCCACACACCCCAGAGCAACTAAGCCCGTGTGCCACAACTACTGAGCCTGCCCTCTAGAGCTCGCGAGCCACAACTACTGAGCCCCCATGCCTAGAGCCCGTGCTCCGCAACAAGAGAAGCCACCACAATTGAAGCCCGTGCACTGCAACGAAGAGTAGCCTCCGTATGCCACAACTAGAGAAAGCCCGCGTGCAGCAACAAAGACCCAACACAGCCAAAAGAAAAAAAGAAGCTTCCTATACTTATGTCCTACCCCTCCCCCACTAAAATTTGATAATCAGATGGAGATTGAAAACAAGGGGATAGGCGTCTATTTTGCCACTTGCAGTCATGGTTAATTGTGTATTGGATGTGAGCATGGTGGATATGTTGAAGCCCTCGGTTAAGATAAAATGGGGAAGCAAGTTATGGCTGATGGTTTATTTAGAACACATTAGATTGAGGAGGTGGCTGTGCTTTCTCCATTTTCGCTCTTGTGGACACGCTCGTCCCTGTCTCTTTGTTCCTTTGTAAGGATTCTTGCCCTCTGCCTGGCAGGTCCCATCATTCCTCAAAACAGCCCAGGCTGCATGATGTGGCCTCCCATGTGCTCCCAATATCATATGTGAGATGTATAGACATACATACGTACATACGTGCATATAACACTCTTCAAGCTCTTTTCCTTACCTGCTCCACTAGAATGTGATGCTTTTTTTTTTTTTTTTTGCGGTACGCGGGCCTCTCACTGCTGCGGCCTCTCCCGTTGTGGAGCACAGGCTCCAGACGCGCAGGCTCAGCGGCCATGGCTCACGGGCCCAGCCGCTCTGCGGCACGTGGGATCTTCCCGGACCGGGGCACGAGCCCGTGTCCCCTGCATCGGCAGGCGGACTCTCAACCACTGCGCCACCAGGGAAGCCCTGTGATCCTCTTAAAGAAAGGATTGTTTTAGTTTTCTGTATCCATCGCTACATGGAAGGTTCAATAAATGTTTGCTGATAAATGAACAAAAGAGCAAATTTTTCCCATCCAGGTGAGAGAATCTGGGAAGACTTCAAGACAAAGCAGCCTGAAAGGTTGACTTAGGTACGTGAGGTGGAGATGGAGCAGCAGGTGGCCTTCTGGGACGAGCTACGTGACCCCAGCTAGAGCCACGGCCCGTTCCTTCTGGCCTCCATCCGTCCTCCCCACCCCACCCACCACGCCTCCAGAGCAGCCCGGCGTCAGTCCTCCTCCATGTCTGCCCTCTCAGGGCTGGTGTCGTGCAGCGGTGACTCACCGACCCCTGGAGTTCAGGTCTTTTCCTGAGCTCATTGACAGGCAGGCCTGGGAGCATTGGGGAGCCACATGCTGAGTCCTCTCAAAATGACCGGTGTGGGGGTGGAGGCGGGGGCTTGATTTCCAGGGGAAATGCTGTTGTGTTTTCACTCTTTCATCAGAAGCAAACCAATAATCCCAACCAGGTCATCTCGGGACACTGATGGGTTCATGTTCAGCTGTCACCCTTGGGGCGTCCATCTCTCTCCTTCAGAGGCCTCCCCAGGCCTCTGAGGCAGACTCTCACAAGGTCACAGGCTTAGGGCAGGAGGCCCCCTGGGTAAAAGCCAGGAGGCAGAGGGGATGACCCCCAGGTGAGCCCCAGGGAAGCAGCAGCTCCTGGCCACTGACAGGGCTCGGCTAAACAGAGCAGGCTGACGCTGCCCGTGCGGGGACCCCACGGCCTCCCCCTGCCCCACTCTGCGAACTACTTTCTCTCTTCCTTTTCCCCTTCCTTCTCTCTCCTCCCCAGTTGGCAGTCCTTCCCTGAATCTTAGCCCAGGAGAGGATGACGCGCCAGTGGACAAGTCTCCCTTAACTACCCCAGCTGCTTTGTTTTTCTTTGTGGTAGTTATTACCACCTGAAATTGATCACCTGGTTTGTGTTTGTTTCCCAGACTTGAATGGAATGAGGGTACAGGCTACTATGTTTATGGCTAATTATGCCCCAGCGCTCAGAAAGGTGCCCAGTTCATCATAGTTAATGAGTGAATGAATGAGGTCACATATTCGGTCTCATGCCCCAGGCTCTGGCGACTTAGCGCTGGGCAGTGCCCAAGCTCTGTGTTTGGAGGTTTCCTGGACAGACAGCCAGGAACCTGGGGCTGGGGAAAGCCCACTGCAGTTCTGCAACCACTTCTTTTAACCCTGGGGGAGCCACAGAAGCAGAAGGAGGTTTGGGGGTACAAAGCACTGGGTTCAGGCCCTAATGCTTGCCTTACCATCTAAGGAGAGATGTGCAGACCCTCTTGCCGCAGTCTTGGCATTGCCTCTCGAGTCCTCCACCAATGCCCACCCTCCTTTGGTCCGGAGCGCTGAGCTCATTTCTCCTCCTGTCCCTCAGTGCTGCCTGTTTGGTGGGCAGGACTCCTCTGCTGACAGGGTAGCTGGTCCTGGGAGGGACCGGATCGTGCTGTGCTCGTGCTCTTATTTACGGCAGGACAGTCTGAGGCCCAGACAGAACAAATGAAGTCATTTGTTCAGGATCACATTGTCTGTCCTTGACAGGGCTGAGAGTTCATTTATTCATTCATTGGACACGTATTTATTGAGTCCCTACTACGTGCCAGCACTTTTCCAAGGCACTGGAGGTACATCACTGTACAAAACAACAGGAAAATTAAATCAATGTAACAGAATTAACAACTAAAATAACTATCATTTGTTAGTCTTTTACATTGCAACAAGTATTGTACTAATTGCTTTATTTGTACTGTTTAATTTAACGCTTACAACAAACCTATGAAGTAAGTCTTCATTTTTCATGTGAAGACTACTTAGCTAATGAGACCCTGATTCCTGTGTTTCTGGCCACTGCAATACATCTCGGCTCCCTAAATTAAAAGACCTCTGTCTTGACTCCCCAGTCCAGGACTATTTCTGCTCTACTCTTCTGCCTCTCAGACTTCCCCGTAGCTCCGTTCTCTGTCTGAAGAGCATCCGCTGTTTAAAGGTCAAAGTTTGTATCCACATGTAAAGTCCAAAGTCAGTAGATGACCCAATCCTTTCCTGGGTCTAGGAAACATATTACAAAATTAGAGAGGAGACCGGGACAGAGAGATGATATCATGTGCTAGTCACCCTGGAGCATGAAGTAACAGAGGATGGTCTTTTCCTGTGGGTCCAGAATTGAAGAGTCAGTGAAAATGTGATTAGTGCTTTCTAGGAGAGGGATAGAAATATACTAGACAACCCATATCTGTAAGGAGCAAATAGCCTAGTACCTCACTGGGAACACTTATATATTGGCGAGGTAGAGACAATACAATGTGTTCACAGTCTTTCTAAGGCTTCTCTTCCTAGGCTTATAGCCAGACTACGTTTCCCAGACACCCTTGCTGCTAGGTTTGGGCCATAGAAGTGATCAGTGTGATGTGGGCAGAATTGATGTGGTATTGTCCACGCTCCATCCTCTTATATCATATTTAAGGTGACAGCCTCGCAAGTTGGAAGTAGCCTAGAAGTGCCAAGTAGAACCCCCTGACGCTCATTAGGCTGTGCATGGTATTTATGGTTTGGCATAGCCTACCTACTTGGACCACTAGCAAAACTTAGCAACCAGCCCCCATCCTTAGGGGTTTTCCAAAAGTCATCTCATTACCATAACAAAAGATACCTTTAGCACTCTCTTCACGTAGGAAATTCCAAGCTCTGTGCCCAGAATCGGGAATGAAAAACAAATATATATTTATTATAAAGTACAAGATCACAAAAGATATTTAAGAATGTAAAGAGATCAGGGCTTCCCTGGTGGCACAGTGGTTAGGAATCTGCCTGCCAATACAGGGGACACGGGCTCGAGCCCTGGGCCGGGAAGATCCCACATGCCGCGGAGCAACTAAGCCCGTGCACCACAGCTACTGAGCCTGCGCTCTAGAGCCCGCGAGCCACAACTACTGAGCCCACATGCCACAAGTACTGAAGCCCGTGCGCCTAGAGCCTGTGCTCCGCAACAAGAGATGCCACCATGATGAGAAGCCCATGCACCGCAATGAAGAGTAGCCCCCGCTCGCCCCAACTAGAGAAAGCCCGCGCGCAGCAACGAAGACCCAACACAGCCAAAAATAAATAAATAAATTTATTAAAAAGAAAACAAAAAGAATGTAAAGAGATCCTAAAACACTGCAATAGAAGGAACATAACGCAGGGAGCCAGTCACAAGATCGCTGGAATTGCAGAAAGGCCAAGCAGTTGGTGGTGAGGAAACGGGAGGGTGGCTTCACTGGGAGCTGCACCTGCCCTGGAGACTGGAAGAACAGGCACGGGGGTGGTGTTCCAGTGGCCGTGAGCCAGAGCTTCCTTTTGGGACCCCACATCATGAAGGGGGACCATCTGGCAGAATTAGAGCTCAGAGTCAGGGATACCTAGTGGGAACTGGAATCATGTCAGGGGCTGTAAGCAGTTATGGAAGGGGGTCCCTGGAGAAAGAGAGCCAGGCATGGCTTTCTTGACATAAGAGAAGCCATTCTGGGCCTAAGCCATTCTGTGATCTGAGTCTGGCCACAATGCTTGCTCTTGAATAGTCTAAGTAATTAATGATCTTAAGGGAACAAAAGAATGCAGGAACCAAGGACTGTTATCAGGCAAGAGAAGTAACAACAGCAAGGATAATGTATCAGTTGTAAAGACTCCCAGCTCTGTTTCAATGGTAAAGATTAGCCTGAAGGGCTTAACCACCAGATTTACTGGAACTTAAGGGATGATGACGTTGACCTTTTCTGACCCTCGTGACTTCAACAACCGACGAAAGCTTGGACTCTGTGGGTCTTTGTTCTGATTCTACGCTGAATTCTCCTCTGCTCAAGCCCCTTCATGGATATGCCTGTACTCTTAGCTTAAAACTTCCCTAATTTTGCTGTTTAGGGGGACACTGCTTTGGGAAAGATCCCTGTGTTCTCCTTACTTACTGCAAGTAATAAATCCATCCTTCTGATCTTTGACTTGGTTGTGTCTTTAGACACCCACCAAGAGGCAAACCTGGCTTTTTTGGCTTAACAGGACTGCCTGATGGGAGCTGAAAATAGTAATAAGGCACAGCCCCTGCTGGACACCCCACCCCTTGTTTCTTTCTTTCTTCTGTCTTGTTCTCCAATTTCACTGGACAACCAGGTCTGTAAGTTCTTAACAGACCTCGGAAAACATAGTTTGCAGGACTCAGTCCCACTGCAACACAGAGCAGAGGAGAGCAGGGAAGGCTACACGTGGATCTGAGAGCAATAGGCACATGCCTGGCTCAGAAAAGGAAGGAGAGAACCTGGATGCTGGCTCAAGGGAGCCACAAGGATGAGAAAAGTCGGCTTACGACGACGGGAGGTTCTTACACTGATGTGAGGGTAAAGCAGAGGATGACAGAGGCAAACCCAGTCTGGGTTTGGAGATAAGGGCAGCAGGGGGAGACGGTGGACTCCAGGCAGAATGTTGGCCTTGGAGACAGGGGCCACTGGATCTAGAATTTCCCTATGAAAAGGGCTTAGTAGGGCCAGCTGATCGGAACTAGAAATGAGATAGGCTGGGACCTTGGGACCCTTTGCTGCAGTGCTCACACCTGGACAAAGGTCTCCTCAAGCAACAGAATACAAAGAAACTTAAAAAGAAAAAAAAAGATACAAATGAACTTATTTATAAAACAGAACAGACTCACAGGTTTAGCGAAGGAACTAAATGGTTACCAGGGGGGAAGGGTGGGGGGAGGGATAGATTGGGAGTATGGGATTGACATGTACACGCTGCTATATTTAAAACAGATAACCAACAAGGACCTACTGTTTAGCGCAGGGAATGATGCTCGGCATTCTGTAATAACCTAAATGGGAAAAGAATTTGAAAAAGAATAGATATGTGTATATGTATAGCTAAATCACTTTGCTGTACACCTGAAACTAACACAACACGGTTAATCAACTATACTCCAATATAAAATTAAAAATTAAAAAAAAGAAACTATAAGGGACTGAAAATAACTGCATGCATACACAGTCAGGACAAATTATGAACAACAAGATACAAAAAGGCTAAAACCCAACTGCCACTTCTCAGGTGCCAGGAGCAAAAGCAGGGAGTTGCGCATGATCCCTGCACACAGCGCCACCACGGGGGTGGGCAGACCGCTGCCCAAGCCATCCATCCGGCCTGACCCATGAACCCACCCCGACCCTCACCCTACTTAAAGGACCAGCTTGCCGTCCCCTCAGGGAGTGAACAAGGGAAACCGTTACTTGTTTTCGCTCCCTTCTGCTGCAGCAGGAGCGCAAATAAAGACTTTCCTCAATTTCTTGTCTGGCCTCCCATCAATTTCTATTGATTAAGGAGTCCAAGAACCCAAGTCAGTAACGGAAATGGGGAACTTATTAAAAAACTGTTTGCATGCTACTCTTACTTAGGGTCCGTTTCTTTGGGGAGATTGTTGGATTTGGGGCATGGAAAGGCTAATATCATCTATCACTAGGCTAATAATTTTCAAGTCTCTATATGCAGCCTAGACCCCTCTCCCATCCAACGGTCTGCTAAAGATCTCCACCTGGATGATGAATACTGTGTACTTTGTACTCTTCCTCATGGGCTGGTAACTCTTATTCACCCTTCAGGTGTCTCCTGAAATGGACTTCTTCCCAGAATCCTTCCCCGGCTCCTAGACCAGACTCCCACAGCGAAGGCTTTATTGGCATTAGCTATTTGACGTTTGTCTCTTCCATCAGTCTAAATAAAGAGGTAAACTGAGGCAAGCTCAAATGACTAGAAAGCGAGTTTGTTATATTCGGGAACAGCAAAGGACTTGCAATCTGCAAAACGCCGTCTGCAGGAAGCTGCCGTCAGTCAGTGGAGGGTTCGGGGGACTTTATTTATAGGCAAGGAGCACAAAAAGGGGGCGGTCCAGCCAGAGCCCCAGCAGCGAGTTCATTGGCTTGAGGATGGGGAGAGATTCTTGGCGGATGCTCATTGGTCAGCAGATAAGCCTCGTGTTTTGGTAAATCAGGCATTTACGATTTCCTAGTTCTGAATTTTTTCCGAGTGCGCATGCGTGAGATTCTCCATTTTCTATCCTCCGCTTCCATTTTAGGTGGAATTCTTTTCACACGTCCCTCTGAAAAGGAGCAGCGTCTCCGCCGCCAGCTCTTAGCGCAGTACTTGGTACCAGGTAGGTGCTTAGTAAGTGTTCGATGAGTGAACGAATGGCTTATTGTCGGGAGGTGTGGGTGTGGGGCGCCCCCGCATCTTTGAGGGTCCATGGAGCAGCTGTGCCCTCCCTCGTGCCCCAAGCGGCCCGGGGAGCCAGAGAAGAGACCTGTGTCCGGCAACCTCACTTCCCTAGCGCCTGCCGTTCACAGACAAGAGCTGGGAGCTGGCAGGTTAATTTGGCTGTTACATGGTGGCCCTGTGATCTCGGGGAAACCACGAAACTTTTCTCCGGCTCCCATCTTCTCGTGGGCGAAATAGAGACAGTAGTACCTGCCCTTTTCACCTCTCCAGGTTGTAAGCATTGATGTTACTGATAGAGAAGCACCAAAGCACAAACAGGAATTCACAGGAGCCCTGAGCAGTCCTAGCTCGGAGCCCTGGCTGGCCACACTGATGTCGCCAGCCCAGTCCGTCTTCTAGAGAGAGGAAATGTTGGATCCGCTTCAAGGGAGGCAGCCCTTTGACTGTGGAGCTGGCCTGTCTCCTCGGCTTCGGAAAGCAGCGCCTCCAGCAGGTGTGGGGTGTGCTGGGCAGCCGAGGGGCCAGCCCATCTCCCACCACTATCCCCAGTGTGGGGTTGGCCCCAGGGCAGGTGATGCAGAGGGCGGGACGGGTTAGACCCAGGAATTCCGATTCCCAGATCAGCTCTGGTCCCAGGACAGGTTCTCCTTCGGCCAACAGCAAACGAAAGAGATAGGCCCTGAGCAGAAAGCAGCCTGGCAATGCTCATGTCTTTTCCCTGCGGAGACCTTTGCCCAAGCTGGGGATATAAGGACTAAAGGCACAGCTTTTAGTAGAACTTAGGGTTGAACCAGAGATAGAATGGATGCCTTTTTCCTGGGTGAGGACCCTGCCTCGCTAGGGAGCAGTGATAGCTGAGGTTTGTTGGGGACACAGGGAGTGGGTGGCAGGCCTGTCCCAGGGCTGCTGCCTGGTTCTTTTTCTCCTGGAGCTGCTGAGGCAGGTCTGCCAGGCACTGAGGAGGGTGCTTCCTGGCTCCAGGCACTGGGGTTGACTCACAGCTATACGAGGTGGATGCCCTGGGAAAGGGCTTGAGGTTCAGAGGAGGGCCTGAGGTTCCAGGGGAGAAACAATCTCACTTCCTCACTTCTCTAGCTGAAATGCTATGCGACCTGCCTTGGGGGCCATCAGGGCGCACAGAAGCCCAAGAGGCCCCCCACAGGCAGGGGATTGGAGGTGAGGTGGCCCACAGGAATGCAGGAGTCCCCCATGCCCTAATCCCCAGGGCTTGGCTGGAGGGCGGGGCTGGTACAGGCTAGGACTGTGGTTTCACCACCAAAGCCTCTCCAAAGCCAGGAGGCCAGAGTGTATGAATTATAGGTGAGGGGCTGAGCAGGGGGCCCTGGGCCTCACGTCCCTCTAGGGTAGATAAGGACTGATCAAAGGCACTGCTTGCAGGCCCATCCCTCATTCAGCACAATTTCCAGGATCCACCACCCAGCGAGTGGCTGGAGTGACAAGACAGATAATATATGTACGTGGAGGGAATTTTTTGTTTCCTTTTGAAGTCCTTTTCATAAACATCTTGTGCGTGGACCAGCCCGAGTACCTCGGCTGCATAGCCCCCTACCCCACTGCCGTTGGGTCTTACACCCCCCGCAGGCCATCTGCTTTCTCTGCTGATTTATCCCTTAGAGCCCAGACTGGCTTGAAATGAACACCAAGAGCAGCTTCTGTGAGCCTCAGTAAGAGCCCTGGGGGACCTGTGGCCACCCGTGCCAGGCTTGGGGTCAGCCAGCACTTTGTCACAGCCTCTGATCCAGCCCCTGAGCCCTGGGGGAAGTATGGATTCTCTGGGAGGTTCTCTAGAGATCACACACCGATCACCCAGCAAAACAGCGTCAGGCTTCCCTGCCCAGTAGACATCCTGGCCCTCTCTGCATCCCTGTTCCTGGGCCCTGGGCTGCCAATGCCCTCTTCCCTTGCAGCTCCTTGTTCAGACTCTAAAAACCCCTCTGCTCTCCAGGGCAGTGGGGCCTTTTCCAGATCCTCCCCTCAGGCCTCCTGGGGATTCACCCAGCAAACAAGGGGCACTGTGACTGCCTGGAGTTTCTTAAACCTGCGTGGGTGCATCCTGCCTGCTTCATCCCGCCGCTACTAAAGAAGAAAAGAGCTTGAGGAAGAGAGACCAGTTGTAGGTTGCCCAAGTTCTTGCGTGCCCTGGCTTTGCTCCTGGGGTGTTTCCAAAGCTCAGGGCTGGGGTCTTTTTTTTTTAATTTACTTATTTTATTTATTTTATTTTTGCCTGTGTTGGGTCTTTGTTGCTGCACGGGCGTACTCTAGTTGTGGCGAGCAGGGGCTACTCTTCGTTGCGGTGCGTGGGCTTCTCATTGTGGTGGCTTCTCTTGTTGCGGAGCACGGGCTCTAGGTAGGTGGGCTTCAGTAGTAGTTGTGGGTCGCGGGCTCTAGAGCGCAGGCTCAGTAGTTGTGACGCACGGGCTTAGTTGCTCCGCGGCATGTGGGATCTTCCTGGACCAGGGCCCGAACCTGTGTCCCCTGCACTGGCAGGCGGATTCTTAACCACTGCGCCACCAGGGAAGCTCAGGCCTGGGGTCTTTGCCCACTCTCAGGATCTGGGAATCCATCCCCGCCCCCGCAAACCCTCAGCAGTCTTTCTTCCCTCCAAACAAAGAGCTCTTTTGATCTTTATCACTCTCTTGGAACGTACATGCCAAACGTCTTGGGTAATAAAAAGAAGACTCTAAGCAAACATTTAGAGAGCACTTACCATGTTCTAGGTACTGTTCTAAGTACTTTATAGTTATTAGCTCATTTAACCTCAGTGGTTGGAGGGGGCACTGTCTGGTTGCTTTAAGTATACAGTGACGTTCTCAAGGGCGTGGACTGGGGTGTCATGCCTTTGTATCCCCCAGATTCCTTGCCCTCCAGGAATATTTGCTGATTGACTCAGTCTGCCCTTGGGCGGTCCCATCCCACCCAGGTTACTCGCTTTTCCCTTTCTCTTCAAAGGGCGCTAAGATTTCCTGCCCTTTCCTACTTCCTTAGGAAGAATGAGTGATGGGGAGTGACCTGGAGAGGCTTTGGGGGCCATCGGGACTTTCTTCCTCTGACTGCAGGTAGGACGCTTGGCCTGTCAGTGGCGGCACCAGCCAGAGCAGAGGGAGACATAGGTGGGCTTCCTGAGCACAAGGGAGAGAGGCACCCTGTGTGCTCATGGTGATTGTCTCCACATAGTGGACTATGGACGATTTTGGTTTTCTTGTTATGCTTCCCTGCTTCCATGGTTTCCTACCACGAGCAAACATTACTTTTACATTCTCAAAAAAGAAGAAAAAATCAAATGTTTACTGACTATTTTGTTGAGCAGTGACTGGAGAAGAGTTTGAAAGGATGAGTACACGAGGCTCAGAGCTGGGCTGGCTTTCAGCAGGCGTCCATCCTGGTGGTCAGTGACCTGTTTTGACCGATCAGTTCTAATGCCACATGCATTGATAAATAGTTTAATCTCTCCCCGCCCAGAAGTCATAATCTCTTCCTTGCAAGGGAGGAAGATTCTAATGTGGGACCAATACCCTTCCCCAAGCCAGCAGTGCCAGTCTGATGATCTACTATATCAATCTCTTTGCTCCTCCAAAGATGCTACGTGAGGAGGTTCTATCACTTCCCTCCTGGATTATCTGTTTCAACCTCCCAGCCCTTAGAGTTAGCAATCTCTGCCTCCAAGTTGGTGTCCACACTCTAGAGGGGAGATCCTCAGCCCTGGCTGCACACTCAAAAAATGCCAGGGTCTGAGTTGCATCCTGCCCCAATTGCATCAGAACCTTTGGGGGAGCCCATAGCAGGGGTAGTTTCTAAGGCTCCCCGGATCCTGTGATGTGCAGCCAGGGTCAAGGACCACTGGGGCAGCCGGGCAGAGGCACAGAGGCCCCAGCGTTGACAAAGGGGCCAGCGTGGATTTGTACTAGACGCTATGGAGGAGAACATGCAGCTGACTCCACACATAGGTGCCTGCCCTCCGGGGGCTTGTAGTTGATGAGAAAGCCAGAACTTGTGCACAGAGGGACAGGGGCACTGAGAGTGAAGCCCACCGTGTCCAACCTGTGCCAGTTCAGACCTGGGTGTTGAAGTGCTGAGGAGGGACGCGATCTGGGTGGCATGAGGATGATCAGGCCGGTCTTTCTGGTAGGAGTTCTGGAGGCAGTTTTGGGGGGAGAATCCCTCCCACTGGTGAAGTGACTCTTGTGGTCATTTTCTAAGGGTTTTCTCTGAGGCCCTTATCTGATGACCCAGCGTCTTTGTAACTCTGGCCCTGGCGGGTGTGGCTGGCCGCTCTTCAGTCAGTGCCCTGGCTCTCCAGGACACCCCGGCAGGACTAGGCTGGGACAGATAAGAACTGTGCTTGTTAGCACAGCTGTTCCCTGCAACACCCAGCGTTGTTTTCAAACCTGCGGAAACTTGGGTGCGGAAGTGTGGCTGCATCCACCCAACTTCACAGTTGGGCTTGGTTCCAAATAAAAGGAAATTTAGTCAGTTTTCCCAGACGCAGGGACAAAAATAGAGTTGACAGGAACCTCAAAGGGTCTGCTGGGGTACCAGGGTCGCACCTACAAAAATCAACTGGGTCTTTGGTCTGGATGCACCAACACTTGAGCTTTCAGCCTCAACAATGACCCCTGGAATCTGTCCACACAGGTTCTTGACAGACAGTGTTCTAAAGGTGATGTTGTCTTACAGGAAGGTGATTTTGTTCCTTCTGCTGGAAGCAGTCCTAGAGGTTTCTCTGTGTTTTCTGAGCCTCTTTGGCTGATAAGCTAGATTCTGGGGCATACGAAGATCAAATAAAGTGCCTGCTTGGTCAAGGAGAGTGTACCAGAGGGAGCAAGGAATTGATGGCATAACTTATGTTTGGGTAGATTGGATCCCAGGATGACTTGTTCTGCCTCAGCGTCCCCAGTAGGATGATGCTGAGCCAGTGTTGACATCACACGTGTCCTCCCTCACCCTCTGGAGAGTGTTCTTCTTTCTACTGCCCTTCCAGCAACTCAGCACTGGGCACCTTACACACAATGGCCCTGGGGGGGGGCGGGGTCTCTAGCTCACCGTGGGCCTTTTCAGGACCCGTAAGTGAGCAGGTTTCTCAACATCTGACACATAGAGATCGCACCACTGGGAGCAGCAGGACGGAGCCTGAAATTCCGATCTCCAGATCCCCAGCCCATCCATCCCCACGGAGTGAGATGTGGGTGGTGAGATGCCCGTGCCCAAAGACTCCAGAATCTCCAGAAATGGGAGGCTGTGTAAAGCACGAGGTGTATAACTAGGGTTGGAAAGGACAACATCTCCATATGTTTGTGCAGCTGCTGTGCTGCACGTGGCCGAGCGGGCCTTGTAGACAACACAGATGTCGTCATTCTCCTGGGGAAGGTTCCGGAGAGCTCGGGGCCCCTGCTTTTGTTGATGGGAAGGGGAAAGCATGTGAGATGGCAGAACTGAGCTCATTCTCCTTAAAATTAGAAATGCAAAAAAAAAAGAAATGAAGCATAGAAGTGACGGGGGTGGGGTGGGCGTGAGTTGTCTGACCCCTCTGAACTTTAGTTTCCTCATCTGTAAAATGGGAACAAGAGAAGTACCTACTTCACAGAGTGTAGTGAAGGTCTTGCTGAGATGATATTTAAAAAGTGCCCCGAGAGAGCGCTGGGCACGGGAAACTCATTAAGGCTGAGCAACCACCTTTCCTGGCTCCTTCCCTTTGAGACAAAGGTGCCCCCTGGGGAAGTGACTTGTCCCTGAGACCTGCAGTGAGTCCACAGCTCAGCCCTCGAAGGCCAGGCCGTCTCCCTGCCGGTGCACTGAGTTTCTGCCTTCCTCTGGCCGGCCTGGGGCCCTGCTTCCCCCCCATCTTGCAGCCGCCCTGGCCGGAAACCCCGCCCCATTGTCCTAGGCGGCTGGCTCTGTGGAGCCCAGCTGTGCTGGGCTGACGTTGGGCTGACAGTTTTCCTCCTCTGACTTAGATAAGTTCAGGAGATGCCTATCGGCTTCAGGGAAAGGGTGGAGGGTCTGAGCGAGGCCCCCTGCCCCGGGATATCTGGCAGACAATTCTTAGACAAGAGATCATTTAACCTCCACTTGTTGGGAGTTTGGGTATGAAGCTGGACAATCCTCATTAACCCCTTCAGCGCCCTGGGCGCTGTGGGAAGGGAAGGTGGAAAAGTGCTCTTCCTTGGGCCTGGGCAGGCTGGTACTCATTGATGCAGGGCTAGAGGGAGGGAGCATTTTCAGTAAGGTGCTTCAATTGCTCTAGTTTTGTCCCAGGAAAAAGCTGCTTTGTGGCTGAGCTTTGGAGTCCAGCAGATCTGAGTTTAAGTCCAGGCTCTTTCATGGAGTACCCCAGTGAGCTTGGGCAACTTCAAGTTCCTTCTCTGAGCCCTGGGTTTCTCACCTGTTAAATGGAGCTAAAAATGCTGAATGCATGAGGTTATCGTGAGGAATAAAAGACCTGATACACATAGAGAAGCTAGCAGAGGGCCTGGCACAAGGAAGCTAGCATGATGTCCCTTCCAGTGCTGCCGTCTGGTAGGTGGCCTTGTGACAACAATGGGTAGGAAGTCTCTTCACTGGAAACAGCAGCTCAAACTCTGATGGTAAGTCAGCTGGGGCATCTTGGCATGGAAGGAATACCAGTTCATTCAGTAAAGACCTGTCTGTTGAAAGCTTGCTGTGTACCAGATACTGTTCAAGCAGCTTGGCAGACAGCAATGAGCAAGAGAGTCCCTGTCCTTAGGGTGTTCAGGTGCATGGGGCTGGGGGGTGAAGGTGGGCGTGGGGATGAGTTGGGGGGCTGGGTGGGAACCGATAACAAGCCAGCCAAACAGGAGGATATAACTTCACATAGAGACGGGCGCTTTGAAGAAAATGAAAATAGAATGAAGAGATGGTGGCAGGCCGCACAGGTGCTATTTTAGATTGGGCCTGTAGGGAAGGCCTTTCTAAGGGGTGATCTTTGAGCAGCATTTGAATGGAGTCAAGGAGTGACCGGTGAGAGCAGGAGAGCGACAGGAGAGCTTTCCAGCCACTGAGAACAGCAGGCGTGGAGGCTCCGAGGTAGAGACCCAGTCTGGCAGGTTCTAGAAAGAGCGTGAAAACCAGTGCTGATGGGGTGAAGGGGGAGAGGGTGCATAGGAGCTGTGGCCACACTTGGGGCTGAGGAGCCTCCCCTGGCCCCAGGCTATGACCTCGGTCCGTCTGCAGGTGGCCTGCGTGTGTGTGTGTGTGTGTGTGTGTGTGTGTGTGTGTGCATGTGTGCATGTATCAGGGAGCAGCATGGCCAGGGTGGACGGCGGTGGACGGTGTATTGTCTTTAATTAGAGTGATGGCAAGCAGCTGTTGCTGCTTGCTTGCTTTATTTAGTCCCTGGTTTCTGATTTTCTGATGAAACCTTCTGGTGCTATTTGCTGACGCTGGAGGCCATCCTGAGTTCTGAAAACACAGCGGGGCCCAGCTGCTACCCTTGGGCCTCCCCCGTGGAGGGTCAGCTCGCCAGTGGGCAGGAAGCAGCCGGCAGCCAGGACAGTGCCCTCCACCTGGGTGCCAGCCCAGAGCCCTCATTAGGACCATAGTTCGGGGAGAAGAAAGTCACTTGAGTCCCCAAGTCAATCCCGTGACTTGACGAAACTGCTCTTTTCTTTCATGAACTTGGTGCTCACACGCATCCTTTCCTGGGACCGGGTGCTGGTTAGGGTACACACCCAGCCGGTGGTCCTGGGAGTGGTGTGCTGGCCGATAGCTCTTCTGACGGGTTGTCACATATTTCAAGTTATCACACTGCTAGAAACAAGGATGAACAAAAGATGTTCTCTCTGCCCACAAGGAGCACGCCTGGGTGAGGTGACGTCTTGGCAACTGGATAAACCAAGCGCCAAGACATAAAGTGCATCAAAAAATCAACTTCTGCTAATGTTTGTCTCCCTGAGCTGAACCCACATGTGGCCTAGTCCCTCTGCCCCATTTCCAAAGTCTGGACTGTTTTTCTTTCATTTCTTCTGGGTCCCCCCAAGGTTTTCACCTCGGAGTAACTGGTGCTTGGGCAGGCTTGCCCACCTTTGCTCTGCAAGAAGCCCTTCTTGCAAGTCTCAGGGCCTTGTGGGGTTTTCATTCCTCAGACCCACCATTCATGCTTTTCCCCTCCACCTCCCTAGGAAACTCTGTGTTACAACCTTTGGCTTCCTGAATATCTCTGTGGAGCTTCCGGCCTGCTCCACCCTCCTATGAATGTCCCTCCAGCTCGAATTCTGCTCCATGGTCTCTTTGTAAAGCCCCTTAGTTCTCTGGGGACTGTCACGGCTGCCAGCGGCCACCATTTGCCAGGCCCAACCCCATGCTTCCCAGGCCCCGGCCTTCCGTGGGCTTCCAGTGACCTCAGGTGTCCCCTCCTTTCCAGCTCTGATGAAGTAAGGTGGCTTTGCACCCTCTCAGCTGGTGGGGGCAAGCAAAGTGCAGAGGGGTCGGTGGAACACGCCACGGGGTTCTGGAAGGTCTCGCTGCTCTCTGGGTCAGGGGTGGAGTGCCCGCCTGGGGAGCAGACCCAGCATTTCTGGAATGGGCCTGGGACGGGAAGGGGGTGGGCAGTGACCAAAAATAGACCTGGATCCATCCTGGGGCACCCACGGAAAGTGCTGGTGTGGAGCAGGGTGGGACGCCATTTCCCTGATCTCATCCAGCGTCTGTTTTCCTTTGCCTCCCCCGCCGTTCAGGGCCGCCCCTGCCGCCTTTTTTGTCATTGAACGTTTATCAGGGCTCACTTCCTGCTGCGGGGCTGTTCCTTTCTCTGCCGATGTTGTCAGTCTGAGCCCCAGGGTGCAGGCAGGGCAGGCTTGACCGTCCCCTAAGAGTAGGGGCTCGTCAGAAAGCCCATTCTGCTGGAGGGTGTGTACCAGGGGGTGGCCTCAAACTTCCCTTTCAGACCTTCTCCTTGAACTGGACAGTGATTCACCCAGAACAATGACGTGATCACAGGGGCATGCCTGGGGCTGACGGCTAGGCCTCTGGGTCATGGGGTGGGGGGTTGCCCTGGAGCACTCAGGAAAGGCCTCAGCGTGTTGACCCCGATGACTGACTGAGACCCACCCTGTGAGGCCGAGCTGAGGTTTGGGCTGCTGAGCCTAGAGGGGGGCGGTGGATACAAGGGAAACACGTTAAGAGACACAGTGGCCGGGAGAGGATGGCCAGTCCCCAGGCACAGGGCATCTCTGGAAAGTGCTGGCAAAGCACCTGGGGGAAGGCGACTTGGTGAGGTGCAGCCCGCTCCCCCTGAGTGCTGGACGGATGCAGAGGAGAGGGCAGAGAGAATCAGAGACTCCGAGTCATGGAGGAGCCGGCCTCCACTCCGTCCACCCCTCGCTGCCCAGACGAGGAAACCGAGCTCACCCGGCGAGGTGAGGGGCTCGGGTCTTGATGTCCCAGCTGCAGCGGGGGGCCAGCGGCCCTGCAGCTAAGCTCCTGGTCATGGCTCTTTCCACCCACCTTGAGACAGTGCCTGGTGGTGAAGCACTTGAGCTGGGAGCCGGAAGGTGGGGTTTCCTGGTGTTGGGACACTGAGGTCACCGCAGGGGACAGTAATTAGGGACTCCTGGCAGATGGATGGACGGGCCAACCCTTGGAACGTTCTCATTTCTCTCTCGTCCTCTGTGTTCACCCAACTGGTCTTGTGTTGTCTTCTCCTCTCTGGTTGGGTCTCTTTCCTCCCTCCTCGTCCTGTTGGGCATGGATGCTGGCAAGAAGCCTGCTTTTTTCCTCCTGATCCATTTTGGTTCCCAACCAGTTTTGTCTCGTAGTCGCCAAGCACGGTTTGAGGGAGCAGAGTGAAGGGCAAATGAACCAGAGGACGAGGCTTCAAGGCTTCTCCCCTTGCAGGGTGTGGTACCCACAGATACCCATGGAAGAGCCAGCATGTGCTGGGGCCGGGCTGAGCGCTGAGTTACAGACAGGAGGAGACATGGTCCCTGCGCTCAGCTCACTGTTGCGTCGGGGAGACTGACGACTGTACAAGTAACTCAGGTATTAAAGAGAATGGGGTGAGGGCTCCAGCCGTGACAGTGACCTAAGCCATGTATGGTGGGTGGGACTTGGCTCAGCTCCGCTTCTTTCCTTCGTTTTTTTGGTTGGTTGCTTGGTTGGCACGTTCACTGATTCGTTCCTTCCTCCCTCCCTCTCTCCCTTCCTCCTTTCTTCCTCTCTCCTTACCTCCCTCCCTTCCTTCGCTTTTTCCACGGTCTTGGATTTGCCCTTTGGGCACTGAGCCCTAATTTCCAGCTTCTTGCCAGATACTTCCACCAGGCTGTCCCCGCCCAACCTGTCCCCCGCACCTCAGTCTTTTGTTCCCCATACCTGCTTCTCTTAATTTCCTGCCTCAGCTGAAAGCATTGCTCTGTGGCCCCAGCCAGAAACCTCTGGTGGTGTTTTAACCTCCTCCCTCTTCCTCATATACACACGTCCAGTAAAGGATGTGTGAGGACCACCTTCAAAACTCTTCCAGTCCGCCCATCACTTCTCTCTACCCACATGGCCATGATGAACATGGGCTCCCACCATCTCTCTCCCAGACCACTGCAGGGGTCTCCTGCCCTGTGCTCCTGGTGTCCTCCTTTAAAGTACAACCCTGCCAGGAACGTTTCTAAAACACAAATCAGATTATTTACTGGACAGCATGTATATTGGGATCATTATGGACCAGGCACCATTCTAAGTGCTTTATAAATACTAACTCATTTTATTCTCCTAACAATCTTATAAGGTATGTATGGTTATAACCATATCTCACAGACTTGAAGATGCCATTAATTGTAAGATGCATCTTATTTTTGTAGCACCAAAAAAGAAAAATTATGACGCCATGTATTCTTATCACTTAGAGTTTTTCTTTTATGTTTAATGAAAGAGCTCCTGTGCATACTTAAAAAGTTTGTAAGTGAAATAATTTAGATATTGTTAAAAATTCCTCATCTTCAGAGTTCCACCCTTCTGAATTGTTTTTAAACTCAGAGTATCTGTGTTTTTTTCTCACATAATTTCTCTGTGCCATTAAGAGTGAGGCAGGATTGCTTAAAAGTGTGGATCTTCTTTCAAATGACTGACATAGATTCTGCAATATTTGATATGCACACTTAGCTGAAGACAACTGTGCCATTATTGCCCACCTAGCCAGTGATTCTAAGATGACTTTAGATGTTTTAAAATGTGAAAAAAAAAGGTGCATTTGTAATTGATGAAGTATGTTATCCCATCTGACGGATGAGAAAACCGAGGCACAAAGAGGTTAAACATCTTTCCCAAGGTCACATACCGAGTAAGTGGCAGAGCTGGGACTTGAGCCCAGGCAGTCAGCCTCTGGGGTCTGTGCTTTCCTGGAAAGCCTTTGCTGAAAACCCATTTCCTAGAGCAAATGAAATTCAAACTCTCACCACAACGTTCACGTCTTCTGTGACCCGGCCCTGCTTTTTTCTTCTAGTCTCATCAGCCCTCGAGTAGTTTGTGGTCCAGCTGCTCTGGCCCGCTCCCAGCCAGGCCAGTCATACCCTGGGCTTGCACTCCTGTACCTGCCGCAGTAGCAGAGAACTTAGATGTCGCTCAGAGTTTAAGGCTCCACTCCAGCGCCACCGCCTTTGGGATACCTCCCCCAGCCCCTTGTTGGTGCTCTCACAGGATTTAGTTTGTTAGGGCCCCGCTGGCAGCCCGCTGAGTATGCAGTGGCCCCTCTGAAAGTATGGGTGCCCCTTGGGGTGGGGCCCAGCTTCCTCCTTGGTGCCGCCCTCCCAGCACAGTGTCCCATCTGTGGGCTCAACCATACCAACCTCCCTTTCCCGCACCTGGACTGTCAGGAAACCTGATGGTTTGGGAAGCATTCGGGAGATCTGGAATGTTCTATGCTATAGTTGCCACTTGAATGTTGACCAGCTGGGGACTCTCTGTTCGTGTAAGTAATGTCCTGTCCATGGGGATGTGCTCTCAGCGTCATCCTGAGCTGTAGGAAAACGCCTGATTTGGCGTGTTCCAACCTAGAACGCCTCCCTCAAAACCCCTCAGCAACTTGTGGGACACAATGACTCAGGCGTTGCTAGCTGGAGGAGTCATGGGTGTACTTGTGTGTGTATGTGTGTGCACATGTGTGTGCATGCATGTGTGTGTACGTGTGTGTATGTGTGTGCTTGCCTGCGCAGGGCAGGGCAGAAGTGTTGGCGGACAGACCTCGTTTTCTGCTACAGTCTCATTTCCTGTGGCTGATGGATTCCGTGGTGGCTCCAGGACCCCCGCTTCCCAGTGCTCTCCCGGGGGCTGCGAGCCAGCTGCCCTGGCAGGAGATACTCGGGGCAGCTTGGGACTCCAGCAGTCCCCCTCCACAGAGGGGATGGCAAAAACCCATGTGGGAGAAGAGGAGGATTGTTCCAGGCCTGCTCAGTTATTAAAGATGTGTCAAGATAATGAGGCATAGGGAAGAACAAAGAGACAGAAAAGCAACGAGATTAAAAAATACCACCCTCCGTGCTCTGACTGTCAGGCCCGGGCAGAGGCATTTGGTGGATATTCAGCTGTTTGGAAGAGGGGGTTTCTGGCTGCATCAGGCTGGAGGGTCTCTAGGTGTCATTGAGGACGTAGGAAAGACCGCCCTGGCTTGAGTCTGTGGTCCGCTGAGCTGAGGGACTGTGTGTCCTATAAGGAGCACCCTGGGTTTGTGGGTGATCATTCTCCCCGATGTCACCCTTAAGATAAGGGACTTATCCTCCACGGGCAATTTTGCTCTTAATATCCCACTATGGATAGACTATCTATGATTTTATCCTAAACTTTTGGTACCAGTTTATATACCTACCTGGAACTGTCTCTTCAGAGTATTGATGGCTCAAGTGGTGTTTTCTTTCCTGTTCTTACCTCTTTCTAAGCTTCCTACTGGTGCTCTGGAATTTGGAGAACCAGCTAGCTGGGTTGTTGATCATAGCCTCCTTGTTTGGACAGATTAAATAAGGAAGGAAGGGAAGAAGGAAGGAGGGAAGGAAGGGAAGAAGGAAGGAGGGAAGGAAGAAAGATCTAAATAAATTCATATATTTGATTAAGAGGCATCGCATCTGTGTTTTTTTTTTTTAGATGTTGGGGGTAGGAGTTTATTATTTAATTAATTAATTTTTGCTGTGTTGGGTCTTCGTTTCTGTGCGAGGGCTTTCTCTAGTTTGGCAAGTGGGGGCCACTCTTCATCGCAGTGCACGGGCCTCTCACTATCATGGCCTCTCCCGTTGCGGAGCACAGGCTCCAGACACGCAGGCTCAGTAGTTGTGGCTCACGGGCCCAGTTGCTCCGAGGCATGTGGGATCCTCCCAGACCAGGGCTTGAACCCGTGTCCCCTGCATCGGCAGGCGGACTCTCAACCACTGCGCCACCAGGGAAGCCCACGGCCGAGTATTTCTGAGCTGGGAGGAAGCTTGGGGACCACTCATCCTCCTCCTCATTTTAGAGTTGGGAAAACTGAGACTCGGAGAGAAGTGACCTTCTCAAGCTCACATAGCTGAGGATCCACAGTTGCTGATCCTTGGGCCACTGCTCTTTCTGTGGAATCATTTGGTCTCAACAGGGCCAGCCTATGGCAGCGTTTCCTCACTAGCAGGCCACACACCCTTTGTGCCTGGACTCAGGTACTCCAGGCAAGGACAAGGCCATTGTCTCTGGAAAGCTGCCATTGGAATGAACGTGTGGCCACCTGGCAGGAAGGGGTGGCAGGGTCACTCCTCTCTCCCAGAACAGAGACTTCTGAAGATTCAGTGTTTAAGTTAAAGGAATGAATGTCTAAGGGTGGAATTTCAGGCATTGGCCAGTATGTGAGAGTGTTCTTTCTCCAGTGCCTTCAAGCAACTGCCCAGTCCTGGGCTTCTGTACTGATGTTGGCACAGGTGCTGAAGCTGGTGTAGTGTAGCCCATCCATTCAAACCTCATGCCTGACATGGCCATATCTGCACAGGCTGGGAGCCAGATGGGGCTTGGTCCTATCTTAGAGGACAGAGAACAGGACCCAGAGTAGACAGGAGGCGACGTGCCACAGAGGTCTGGGAATCCTGCTGGGGCAGGGGGCTTGACCTGTAAGGGGCAGCCTGGGGCTTGTGGGGAATAGCAGAGGGCTTGGGGAGAGCCTCAGATGAACCTGCTGACTACAGTTTCCTTGTCGTGGGCTCCGCGGGCTGCTCAGCATAACCATTCACAGGAGACCAGACAGATGCTCACTCCCCCAGAGCCGCCCTTATCACCCAGAGCAACACCAGAGCCGCTGAGAGCAGGTACCTGGAACCGTGGCCCCAGGTCACATTCTTTTCGTAAGTGGAATAACACAATGACCCTTTAAACTTCCTTATTAATTGGCTGTGCTGCCGAAAAAGCAGTCCATCACCCCCTCCACCTCCACTCCCGCTCCCTGTTTATGGTTCTGCTGAGGCTGGGCTCTCAGCAGGCTGACAAGATGATGAAGGGCAAAGCCCCAGGCCCCTTGCAAGATCCCATGTGAGGGCTGCGGCCTGAGCTGCCTTGCATCCAAAACTCTGCTGTTTAGAGAAGTTTCAAGTGGACTTACAGGCTTCCCCGTTCCTGGTACAACCTGGGGAGTGATGTCAAATGGTGTTGGTAAGGAGCCCTGGAATTCCGGCGGCCCCTTTGCCCCAGCCTCCCTCTCTGGAAATATACAAGCCAGGTGATGTACTCTCATGGAAAGAGAAACACGGGCACTTCCAGAAAGGGGGAACATGGCCTCTGTATTCCACAGCCAGGCATTGGGGCAGTCTTGGGGGGAGACCCCAGAGTGTCTACGTGGGTTAGGGGATGAAGACGATAAATTCAAACACATCTGCGTGGCCAGCACTGGGGCTTGGCATTGGGTGGCCGGGCCCCTCTCGATGAGCATCAGGGTCTGGGTCAGCATTGGCATTTGCAGGAAGTAGCTCCAGCTCCAGGTCACCTCTCTGGCTCTGAAGGTGCAGGACATTGGACACAGATAGGTGTTAGGGGGGTGGAAGATGAGGGGAAGATGGTGGCAATAGAGCCTGGGTGCTGGCTAGGAAAGCCAGCTCTGCCTGTGTGGGATCCTATTTCACCTTCTTCTTCCAGGGTGCAGTGATAGTCTCTCCCCTCCCCACTTCAGGTAGGGTGTGACAGGTGTCCTTTGGTGGCCCTGGGGTAGAGCCCTATCTCTTCTGGTTCCTCTCGAACCTGCCCACACCTTTGTAAATAGAACCTTTATTTAAAAAACTCTCGCACAGTTAGCCTAGCGAGAGCGTGCTCTTTGTTTCCTGCTGAGATGCTGACCGATACAAATAGCAGGACCCATAGAAAATAACCAGCGCAGCAGAATTGCACCTGCGGCTGCAGGGTGTGTGCGCCCGGAGTCTGCGGGAGTGAGAGTTCACGGGGCCTGGGGCCGGCAGGGAGGAATTCTCAAAGGTCACGGGATCTGGGACCTGGGTGGTGGGAACTGAGGCAGCTTTGTGAGCCTCCCAGCACAGTGCCCAGTGAATTCACCAGAATTGAACTGGAAAGCTTGGTGATGCCCGGTATTTAGCACTGGCTGCCAGCCACCCCTGCCTGGGTCCCAGTGGGCCACTTGGATTGTTAGGGTGAAGGCTGCAGCTGTGCTGGGACATTTCCCTCTAGGGAGCCCCTGTGCTCTTTGCAGCCTTCCCACGGCCCTTCTCACGTGTTGTCCGAAGCACAGGTACGAGCGTACACATCCTAGCTGCCAGGTATATTCCGGGTCAAGCGTCCTTGCACGCCTCCCTCCTCCCAGGGCTTAAAACTATGCTTTGCCCAGAGCTAAGTCTAAATAAACATTTATTGACTGAATAAGTGAGTGTATGAATGAATCAGTCGAATTCTGTCGGTGTTTGAACGTCCGACGAGCTCAACACCGTGAGAGGGGCTGAGGCTGCAGAGGCGGGACCTGCCTTGTTAAGGAGCTCCCAGGCTGGTGGAGCAGGCCACCACAAAGGGACGAGGACCAAGTCTGCTGAAAGGCAGGGACAAGGTGAAGAGAGTCCAGAGGAAAGAGGGCCCACTATGCCTGAAAAGTGCGTGGCGTGTTTAGGGAAAGACTAGCGTGGACTTGCTGAAGAGTAGGGTGCTTTTTATTTTATTTTATTTATTTTATTTTATTTTTATTTTATTTATTTATTTATTTATTTTTTCGGTACGCGGGCCTCTCACTGTTGCGGCCTCTCCCATTGCGGAGCACAGGCTCCGGACGCGCAGGCTCACAGGCCATGGTTCACGGGCCCAGCCGCTCCGCGGCATGTGGGATCTTCCCGGACCGGGGCACGAACCCGTGTCCCCTGCATCGGCAGGCGGACTCTCAACCACTGCGCCACCAGGGAAGCCCAGAGTAGGGTGCTTTTGGAGAGTGCTGAGAGAGGACACTGGATGGTGGTTGAGGTTGGGTTAGGAAGGGCGTGAAGGCTATGGGGAACCAGGAATGATTTTGGAGTAAAGGAGTAACATGACCAGGCCTGTGTTTTGGAAAAATACCCCTGGTGGTAGGTGTTCGGGGGGCTTGGGAGTTCAGGGGCCATTTGGGACCCAGGTGACAGATGATGAAAACCTGAGAGAGGGTCATGGTGGTGGGGGTGGTGAGGAAAGGACAGAGGTGAGAGGCGTATTGGAAGTGAAACTGATGACGTCTCAGGGGAAGTGAGCAGGGGTGAAGTCCAAGGTGATGGATGTCTGGCTGCCACCTGACGTGGTTTCTCAGGGAGATAGGGAACCCAGGAGGAGGAGCCAGTTTGGGGAAGGAAATAATTACTTTTTTTGTTGGCTGCACCTCACGGCCCGCGGGACCCTTGTTCCCCGACCAGGGTAGAACCCGTGCCCCCCTGCGGTGGAAGCGCGGAGTCCTTAACCACTGGGTGGTCAGGGAATTCCCGGGAAATGATTACTTTCATGTCAGGCAAGCTTGAGGGGTCCGCAGGACATTCCCTGACCAGGAGGAACTAGATGAGGGCTGGAGGTGTGTTCTGGGCTCCATCAGCAGAGGGGTGAGCGTTACACCCGAGGGGGGTGTAGGGCGAGGGGACCGGTGGGCTGAAGAGGGAGCCTTCCATACGCCAGCTTTTAAGGGCAGCCATTGTAGGAACCAGAGAATGGGGTTGGCAGGAGGGCTGGGGGTCAGAGAGAGGAGAGCCCAGACGGGGTCCCTGGGGCTCAAAGAGCGAAGGATCGGCCCAGTCCGAGCACACAGGGAGCTTGATCAACGCCCCCTGACTGGAAGCATCGCTTCTCCCCATGGAGTTCTGACCTCTTGGGCAGATGGAGAGAGGTGTTATGTCAGGCCTAGGAGCTGGTAAAGAGTTTAGAACGTCCTAGATGGACCTCAGAAGGCAGCAGGTGTGATAATCACGAGTCTTCGGATCCTAGGAGTCCGGGCTCCTGCCCACGGACGAGGTGGGCACAGGCGACCCCAGGCTGACACCCTTGTGGTCTCTCTGTGATCCTGTCAGGGGTCAGGGTCTTCAGAAACTTCATCTCTGCATCCCGCTGGCTCTTGTGTAAACAGCTCCCGACTCTCCTGAGCTTCTAAGGAAACTCAAGCTGACGATGCTAAAAACTCTACATTTCAGTGAAAGAGCACTTTGTAGCTTAGGGAAATCAATGCCCGTGTCCCTTCTTGAATCATAATTGGTCAGAGGTGAGCAATCGAGAATTCATTCACGCTGACTCCATATTACAGACAGAGGAAGCCAAGGCTGGGAGCAGACAGAATGAGGACCCCGCCGTGCTGGGTCAGAGCAGTTCTCAGCTGCTCTGGGGTGGTGGTGCTGTGTCCAAGCCCCTCTTCTTTCCAAGAGAAAATGGAAAGAAGTGTCACTTTGCCCTCAGGGGGCAGATGTGCAGAAGAGCCGGGCAGTGTGAGCACGTCACTCTGAGAGGTCCTGGTCTGAGCCCTGAGCTCTGCTGGTTGATGGAGCAGAGGCTAGATGACCCCAAGGAAAAGTTAACTTCCGTAGAAGACACCTGTGAGTTATCTCTAAAGCAAAAAATCAAACCCCTCACCCCGCTGCTTGCAACCCTCCAGTTGCTTCCTCTGGCCCTTAGATAACCCAAGCTGTGCAGCAAGCCCTACGGGGGCCCTGGTGACCCAGCCCTGTCTCTGACTCCTTTGGCCTCTTTCCCTCTGTGCCAGCCACTCTGGCCATCCGTTTCTCAACTTCTCAGCTTGTTTCCGGCTCAAGGTCTTTGTATAAACTGTGTCCTCTGGTTGGAATATCCCCCCGCCCCAGGTCAATCTGTAGGACCCAGCTAAGATGTCCTCTCCCCTGGGAGTCCTTCCCTGACAAGTCTAACTCAAGCCACCCATTCTTTCCTCCTATCCCTAATTATTTTCTTTCATATTCATGGTTATTTCCTTAACAGTTCTTACCACTGTCTGTAATTTTCTCAGACATTTATCTGTTTATGTACCTACCATCTGGCTCCCCTCCCTAGGATGTAAGTGCTGGGAAGACGGGGACTATCTTATTCACCATTATGCCCTTGTGCCCGGTACAGAGCCTGGAGCACAGGCGCTCAGCAAAGACATGCTCATTACTGGCGCATATGCCCGACACTGACTGTGTCATGAGCTGGGGTATCACCTAGGACAAGAGTGCTTGTGGTCACCAAGGGCCAAGCAGGAGAGTGTGGCTGACTCTATAGAAGCCTTTGGCTTTAGGAGGTTGGGTGGTTAAAAGCACAAGTTTTGGTCCCTGGTAGGTGTGAGCTCTAAATCTCAGTTTGCCTCTTGGGAGAGTCTCCTAATTCTGGATACTTCATTTTTAAACTTTCTTTCTTTTTTTTTTTTTTTTTTTGCCACATTGTGTGGCTTGCGGGAATCTTAGTTCTCTGACCAGGGATCGACCCTGCACCCTTGGCAGTGAAAGCATGGAGTCCTAACCACTGGACCGCCAGGGAATTCCTAATATGTATGTATATGTGTATATATACCACACCTTCTTTATCCATTATCTGTTGATGAGCGTGTAGGTTGCTTCCATGTCTTGGCTAGTGTAAAATAGTGCTGCTGTGAACATTGGGTTGCATGTATCTTTTCAAATTAGTGTTTTTGTTTTTTTCTGGATTTATACCCAGGAGTCGAAATGCTGAATCATACAATAGTTCTGTTTTTAGTTGTTTGAGGAGCCTCCATACTGTTTTCCGTAGTGGCAGTGTTAATTTACATTCTCATCAACAGTGCACAAGTGTTCCCTTTTCTCCACACCCTCTCCAGCATTTATTCTTTGTACATTTTTTGATGATGGCCATTCTGATAGATGTGAGGTGATATCTCACTGTTGTTTTGACGTGCATTTCTCTAATAATTAGTGATGTTGAGAATGTTTTCACGTGCCTGTTGGCCATCTGTATGTCTTCTTTGGAAAAATTTCTATTCAGGTCTTCTGCCCATTTTTCATTTGGGTTGTTTGGCTTTTTGATATTGAGTTGTATGAGCTGTTCATAGATTTTTGGATATTAATGCCTTGTTGGTCATATCGCCTGCAAATATTTTCTCCTGTTCTGTAGGTTGTCTTTTCATTTTGTCAGTGGTTTCTCTTGTTGTGCAAAAGGTTTTAAGTTTAATTAGGTTTAATTAATTAGGTCCTATTTGTTTATTTTTGCTTTTATTTCTTTTACCTTAGGGGACAGATAAAAATATTGCTACAATTTATGTCAAAGAGTGTTTTGCCTATGTTCTCTCTCAGGAGTTTTATGGTTTTATGTCTCACATTTAGGTCTTTAATCCATTTTGAGCTTATTTTTGTATATAGCGTGAGGAAATGTTCTAATCTCATTGTTTTACATGTAGCTGTCCAGTTTTCTCAGCACCACTTGTTGAAGAGATTGTCTTTTCCCCTTGTATATTTTTGCCTCCTTTGTCGTAGATTAATTGACCAACAGTATTTATCTTTTTGTGACTATTGTAGGAGATGTCAGAATTTCCTCCCTCCTAATGGCTGAATAATATTCTATTATATGTGTATACCATGATTTATCCAGTTATCTGTTGATGGACACTTAGATTGCTTCTACTTTTTGGCTGTTGTTAATGCTGCTATGAACATGGCTGTACAAATACCTCTTCAAGACCCTGCTTTCAGTTCTTTTGGGTGTAGGCCCGAAGTGGGATTGCTGGATCATATGGTAATTCTATTTTTAGCTGTTTGAGGAACCACGGTACTGTTTGCTTTCAGTGGTGGTTCTTTCATGTTCCCACCAATAGTGCTGAAGCGTCCCAATTTCTCTGCATTCTTTCGAACACTGATTTTCTGTTTTGTTTTGATAGTAGCCATCCTAAGGGTGTGAAATGGTATGTCGTTGTGGTTTTGATTAGCATTTCCCTAATGATTACTGCTGTTGGGACATTTTCCTCATTTTTAGATGGGTGTAACACCGACCTCACAGGGTGGCTAGGAGGATTAAAGGAGAAAAATGTATGGAAAATCCTTGGTGTAAGTGCTCAGTAAAGGCTATCAATTATTATTCTTTCTAATTTATCCTAGAGAATGGGCCCAAAGTGCAGGTCCTGAGGAGGCATGTGTGAAGGACCACGTGTGCTGCTTGTATCCCTGTTGGATGCTGGGTCCCCCCGGAAACACTTCCTATCAGCACTGTCCCTCTGGCCAGGGAGGCGAGAGCCTGTAAAGGAGGCAAGGACCTTGGGGGTGGGAAGAGCAGGGCGATAGGCCCAGGTGTCCTAGGGGTCTCCTCATTGCTCCGTGAGCACTGGGCACCACCTGTCCTCTGCCTCAGTTTCTCCCTTTGTCACAAAATGGGCTACCCTGGGAAGAGGACAGATTACCTATCATGACTGGAAATAGCTCTGAAATCTGTCCCGAAAGCCTCATTTCTGTGCGTGGGACCTGCAGTGGCTGGTGTGTTGGGGCCTCAGGCTCTGTTCCTTCTCACAGATTTTCTGCCCACTCAGGGGACAGGCTCTGATTGCCAGAACCCACAACTAGCACTAAAAGCCCCTTTGAAGTGAGGCACCACTTTTAAGTGCAATCAGCTCAGAGATAACCCTCGACTCCCTGCCCCCAACCCAGGAATGTCTCCTTCCCTCACGCAAGCCCACCCCTGGGAGGATTCCAGCCCAGGAATCCTCTGTCTCTGTTTGTGGTAGTTGTGCTGCTTTGTTTTGTGTTTTTCTTCTGTGAAAATGAGAGATGGAGGAGGATAAATAAGTTCCTAGTAGGAAAATTGCGCAGGATTACAAAATAGCCCTACAGTTTGGTAAGGAGAGGCTGGCGAAGGGGAGAAACAGGGCTGGAGCAGAAGAGACAGGCCAGCAGGTCAGGACACAACGTGTGGGGTCATTTTTCCCCTAAGACCCGGGGTTAGGGGGGGTTGGGGGGGCGGGGGATCTGAGGTTACAAGGGCAGGAAGAAAAGGTTTGGAAACCAGCTGGCCTTTGGGAAAGGTAGGGAGTTAGGGAGCAGGTGTGAGAGAGCCTGGTCGCCACCCTCTCACCTTAACACTCTGTTCTGCTCAGTGGTTGGAGGATGCCGTTCCTGAGCCGAGCCTTACCTGGTTGGAGAAGCCAAGTTGGTGAAGTCACTGTGTCGGGGCTCTGGATCACCGTGGCGGCTGGTTGCCTGAGTTCGGGGTGGGGAGTGGGAGACCACGGTGCTGAGACTTCAGAGGCAGACTCGATTTCCAGTCCCTCCTCTGTGCCCCCTTGACTGTGTGACTCTCAGTGCCTTGGAGCCTTTGTCTCCATTTCTAAGAGATGGAGTATTGGTAGACACCTGTTAGGGTGTTATGTGGTCTAACTAAGATCAGCTGAGTCAAGTGTCCGCCGTACATCATGAGCTCAGGAAGCATTTCCTTCTTTTTTTTTTTTTTTTTTTTTGCGGTACGGGACGCGCAGGCTCAGTGGCCGTGGCTCACGGGCCCAACCGCTCCGCGGCATGTGGGATCCTCCCGGACCGGGGCACGAACCCACGTCCCCTGCATCGGCAGGCGGACTCTCAACCGCTGCGCCACCAGGGAAGGCCCAACATTTCCTTCTTAAGTGGTAGAACCAGGACTGTTGGTGATGGTGCTTGGCTTCCATCTCCAGACACCGACTACCATGATGGGCTCACCTCTCCAAGCTTATGCATGGGCTCTTTGCCCAAGAGGTCAGAAATGTCTTTACCACTTGTCTCCCCGATAGGTCCACTCTGCTCCCACCTGGCCAGGGTACTTGCTCTCCCAAAGCCAGGTCATCATGCTCACATTTGAGGGCAGTCACCAGGGGGCGCCATCTGGCTGCCAACAGTCTGGGGCTCTCTGGGTAGCTGCTGCGCGGGGAGTTCTGGCCCTGGAAGTGTGTTGGGGAGCCCTGGCTGTGCACCCCAGGCTTGCACAGGGCAAGGAACCAGGGATCCAGACAATCATTAGATGGAGGTCTACCAGCACCGAGCTGATGTCTGCAGTTTGGAGGCTGGGAAGGAGGGACTTGCTCAGCTGATATTTAAACTGGCCTTCAAGCCACATAACAGGCCGTTAACTCATAAATTCTCTCAAGCACCCCGTGAGCGAACTCCCTTCCACCTCCTCCACAGGGCGCTCTGTGACTTCCTTTTCCCTTTGAAGCTGGCGTGGTGGTCTCTAGAAATTTGGTTTCTGCTGGGTGAGACTGTGGGGTGGGCATGGGGGCTGCTCCTGGCTGCACTGTCTTAGATTTCTAACCCAGCACTCTCTTGGCCCCTGTTTGACTTGGATTCTTTTATTTTTATTTGTTTATTTTTAATTGTGGTTAAAAAAACACATAAAATTGACCATTTTAACCATACACTTCAGTAGTAAGTATCTCCACATTGCTGTGCAACAGGTCTCTAGAACATTTTTGTCTTGCAGAACTGAAACTCTGTACCCATTAAACATCAACTTCCCACTGCCCCCTCCTCCCAGCCCCTGGCAACCACCATTCTGCTGTCTGTCTCCGTGAACTTGACTACTCCAGGGACCTCTTACGAGTGACTCGGACGGTATTTGTCTTCTTGAGACTGGCGTATTTCACTTAGTATGATGTCGTCAAGTTTCACTCACGTTGCTGTGTGTGACTGGCTGTCCATTTTAAGAGGCTGAATAATATTCTGTCGTATGGATATACCACATTTTGTTTATCCATTCCTCTGTCACTGGAGTGTTCAGCTCAGATTCTGATTCCGATCTAACTGGCCATTACTGAGTGCCCACCCTGTGCTGTGAGGCCTCTTTTAGCATCTGGGACGCCTATCATTAAGAAATTCTCACTCGCTTTCGGGAACGTCCACTGAAGAGGGACACAAGTAGGGTCTTTGTTCTTTCTTACTTTCCTGACCCTTAAGAACCCTATTGTATCACCAGAGCAGCCTCTCAAAGGATTCAGCCATGAACCTGTAGTGCTTTGATAAATGTTCCAAAAGATAAAAATAATAAAAAACAAACAATGAATTTTATAGCCAAAAAAGGCTTGGAAACTTCAGCTTTGTCTCATTTGGTCCTCGTACCAACCGTGTGAAATTTGTGCCTCGTATTTTTCAGACGGAAATAGAAGTAGTGAGATCAGATCAGGAGGAGGAAGGTTGGGAAGGCGAGAGGGTGGCTGTGAGGCTGGGGCTTGGCTGGGACTAGGGTGACATAAGAGAGGTGCCCGAAGCGAGCACCCACCCAGAGGGAGCACCCCTACGTTTGTGCCCTGGGTGCCTTGCCCATCCCACTCTAGCCCCGGCCCTGGGATGAAGGCCTAGCCTGAGAGAGGCCTCCCCAAGGCCAGGAACAGCCGTCTGCACCCTAAGGTCTGAGAGCCACCCTGAAGGGGCTCACCCTGTGAGGGGCTTGGATTGGAAGTGGGGAAGCCCCTGGAGGCCAGGCTCCTGGAAAGCCGGGCTTCCTGAGAGAGGCAGAGCCCTGGGACCTGCAGTGTTGCCTGTCGACCCCATTTTCTGCCTGTCCTCGTCTCAGGTGTTCAGTGTGGATTCCTGCTTCTCAGCATCCCTGCAAGGTGCCACCTGAAGGTCTACAGATGCAGACGAAGAAACCCGTGTCCAGGCAGGGCTTATGCAGATGCCTCGTGCTTCCAAAAGGAGGCTTGGGCCCCTCTGTTGCATTGACAACAGCTTGAAGCCAGGAATTGTGGGTGGAGGTCCCGGCCTCTGTGCTGTGTGGCCAGGGTGTGCCGGGACCTCTGGTGCCTGGGACCTCTGTGCTGAGGCATAAACACACGGGACACGTTTCAACAGCAACACCCATATTTGAAGTTTCAGGTGACCTTCTCGGTCTTCTCTACTTTCGTCCATGATGGGCCCCAGAGAGTTGAGCTCGGCCCTTCGGAGGGTGCAGGCTCTGGAGAAGCAGGCCTGGCCTCTCTTGGCCTCTCTTAGTGGAGCCTCCTCTCCCGCGAATGAGCGGGGTCCTGCGGGGCAGAGACCCTCCATCTCCGCATGGAGGGCAGGCTTTCCGGGTGTCAGGAGGTGGGTGGGGGGTAGGTGAGAATATGGGGTGTCAGCTGTGGGAGTTGCAGAGGCCAAAGGACACCCGAGGAGTTTGAGCAGTTGGCCCTCAAGCTCTCTTTCCTGGTATTGAAATGGCAATAATAATATTGACCTCGTAGGAGTGTTGAGACAGAGGAGAAAGCAGGTGAGAAAGCACTTGACACAGCAGAAAATGTTCTGCTGGTGGGAGGTTTCATTTTACCTCTGAGGAATGGGTGGTGGAGAGAAGGAAAATGTTGCTATTTGGGGAGCGGATGGGGGAGAGAAAGGCACAAGACAGGAGTGTTTGTGAAAAGATAATGATGAGAAGTTTGGAATTTGTAGACACTGAGGAGAAAGGGGGAGGAGAAGAGGGTAGAAACGCTGGAAAAAGTAGACGCTAGCACCTACCAAAATGGTGTGAGCGGTGGTGGGTGCGTGTGCGCAGTGTGTGGTCAGTGTGCGTGTTGTGTAGGTGGTATGTGGTATAGTGTGTGTGTGTGGCAAGAGGTGTATGCATGTGTGGTGTGTGTAGTATGTGTGTTGCATAGGTGTGTGGTGTGTATGTGTGGTGTGTGTGTGTGTGCTGAGTGGTTTGTGCATGTGTGGTATGTATGCAGTGTGTGTAGTGTGTGTGTGTTGTATAGGTGTGTGTGTATGTGTACACAGTGTGGTGCATGTGTGCTGTGTGTGTGTGTGTGTACAGTGTGTATGTGTGCTGTGTGTGTTGTGTGTGTGTACACAGAGTGGTGTGTGTGTGTAGGTGTGTGTGTGTGTACACAGTGTGGTGTATGTGTGCTGTGTGTGTGGTGTTTGTGTGTAGGTGTGGGGTGTGTGTGTGTATGTGTACACAGTGTGGTGTATGTGTGCTGTGTGTGTGGTGTGTGTGTAGGTGTGTGTGTGTATGTGTACACAGAGTGTGGTGTGTGTGTAGGTGTGTGTGTGTACGTGTACAGTGTGGTGTATGTGTGCTGTGTGTGGTGTGTGTGTGTAGGTGAGGTGTGTTTGTGTGTATGTGTACACAGAGTGTGGTGTGTGTGTAGGTGTGTGTGTGTACGTGTACAGTGTGGTGTATGTGTGCTGTGTGTGGTGTGTGTGTGTGTAGGTATGAGGTGTGTGTGTATGTGTACACAGAGTGTGGTATGTGTGTGTAGGTATGTGTACACAGTGTGGTGTATGTGTGTGGTGTGTGTGTGTGCAGGTATGGGGTGTGTGTGTATGTGTACACAGTGTGGTGTGTGTGTAGGGATGTGTGTGTATGTGTACACAGTGTGGTGTGTGTGTGGTGTGTGTGTGTAGGTGTGGGGTGTGTGTGTATGTGTACACAGAGTGTGGTGTATGTGTGCTGTGTGTGGTATGTGTATTGTGTAGGTGGGGTGTGTAGGTGTGTGTGTGTGTGTACGTGTACACAGTGTGGTGTATGTGTGCTGTGTGTGGTGTGTGTGTGTGTAGGTGTGGGGTGTGTTTGTGTACACAGAGTATGGTATATGTGTGCTGTATGTGTGTAGGTGTGTGGTGTGTGTATATGGGTACACAAGAGTGTGGTGTATGTGTGCTGTGTGGTGTGTGTGTGTAGGTGTGTGTGTATGTGTACAGAGTGTGGTGTATGTGTGGCGTGTGTGCTGTGTAGGTGTGGGGTGTGTATGTGTACACAGTGTGGTGTATGTGTGCTGTGTGTGTGTGTGTGTGTATGTGTACACAGTGTGGTGGATGTGTGCTGTGTGTGGTGTGTGTATGTAGTGTGTGTATATGGGTACACAGAGTGGTGTATGTGTACTGTGTGTGGTGTGTCTTATGTGTACACAGAGTGTGGTGTATGTGTGGTGTGTGTGTGTAGGTGTGGGGTGTGTGTATGTGTACACAGAGTATGGTGTATGTGTGCTGTGTGGTGTGTGTGTGTGTACAGAGTGTGGTGTAGGTGTGGGGTGTGTGTGTGTATGTGTACACAGAGTGTGGTGTGTGTGTTTGGTGTGTGTGTGTGGTGTGTGTGGGGTGTGTGTGTGTAGGTGTGGGGTGTGTGTGTGTGTGTGTGTGTGTGTGAGTGATGTGTGTGGTGTGTCCTTTGTCTTCTTCCCCACCCCTTTCCCTCTGCCTCTGCTCAGGCTGCCCTCCGGGCTGGCGGCTACCTGGCAACCTTGTCAGCTCAGTTGGCCTGGGCCTGCCCCCTGGTGGCTGAGTGTGGCAGGGTGATGGGCTGTGGTTCCGGCACGCTGCCCACCCCTCCCACCCCACCTCCTCGCCCCATTCTTGCTCTGCTCTGCCTGCCTCTGTTCTCTACCTCCTCTCCTTCCTTTTCCCCCGCCTCTGTACCCAAGGCGTCTGGGTTTCTCCCCAGGTTTCCCAAACTTCTCAAGCATAAGTGAGGGTGATAACTCCAAAGCTGCCTGCTTCCCAGCGCCATGTGAGGATGAGACGGATGATGGGCGGTGGGTGCCGTGAAAGGACTTTGTGGATGGAGGGGCCCCGGGTGAATCAGTGTGACACCAGCGTGCGACCCAGCCTTCCCGGTGGCCGTTTGTGGAACAGTCCCTCCAGGACCCCAGTGGAATTTCCATCACTTCGGGCATTGCCTGGGTGACAGGGGTCACGGGGTGCAGACATTTCCATGTGATACCCAGCTGCTTTATTTTTCCTGATAAGGATTTTAAAAACAATGGAATTATTCGAGACTAACAAAATTACCTAGTGCAGATTTACTAGACAATTAAACACCGTGACTAACGGCAGGTGTGCTATACAGGTGTTGTTCTGGTTTTAACTACTGCTCCCTGCTCACTACAGAGCTGTCCTGGTCCTTTGGACACAGCCGGCTGAATGGCTTGGTGTCTGCCCTGCTCAGGTGGTGGTTCTTTCACTCATGTGTGCATCTGGTTACTGATGCAACAGGTATTTATTAAGTGCTCAGAACACACTTGGCACCATGCTAGACACAGGGAACAACAAGATAAATAAACACACACCTGCCCCCGAGGGTCTTGACCAGCAAGCCGAGAGGCCACTTGAGGAGAAGTGTTGCGACCAGGCTGTAGCCCTGCTGTGGTCCCCATAGGGTTCTGGCATGGGTGGTGGCATTCAAGATCTGGTAGCTCAGTGATGCAGAGCTGGACCTACCTCTGGGAGGCTCAGTGTGCCCACGCCATGTGCCAGGCACTGTGACACCAGGACGCAGCCACCACCACACAGATGGTGGGCCCCCTGCCCATGGCAGCTCTGTCCTCTGGCACAAAGTAAGTGGGCTGCATGTTTGTGTCAAATAAACGAGGATTTGATGACCTTATCATAATGTCTTTCTGTCGCCTGCTCCTGCCTGGATTCAGCACAGAGGTCTGGGTCTGCACTGTGTGTTCTCGGAACTGATGGTCAGAGCTCTGTGGACCGGCTGTCCTGGCTTGACTGAATCACAGAAAAAGCTGCTTGTTGACCTTCTGGGCCAAACATCACCAGAAAGAGTCACTTCAGGAAAGAAGGCAACTCTGCATCTATGGCAGCATTTCCAAAAGTATGTTCTAGAAATATGAATTCAAAATAATTTATAAGGGAATTCCCTGGAGGTCCAGTGGTTAGGACTCTGCGCTTTCACTGCTGAGGGCCTGGGTTCAATCCCTGGTTGGGCACATAAGATCCCACAAGATGCGCGGCACAGCCAAAGGATAAAAAAAGCACACGCGAAAAAATTTATAAATATTAATGTGTAAAGATGAATTTCAAATGCAGAGAGAGAGAGAGAGGAGACGTTTGTGATCAACTTTACGTTAATGTGTATTGGTGTAAAAATAATTAAACTGGTGTTTTTTTAAGTAGCTACTCAGAGATTTTGATAAGATGACTTTCCAGGAGGCGGAGTGATGCTGCGTTCAGCCTTTTCCAGTCATGTTTGGCATCGAGCTCTTTTTGTGAACCAGCTCTTCTCTTCACACTAGAGTTCTGGGGAACATTAGTTTGGGAGAACCCTCTTTACCAGTTTACCCTTCTTCTTCTCCACCTACATCCAATACTAAGGGAACGAATCAGTCAGACCTGAGACCCTGCTGGTATTCTTTTTTTTAAAGTCTTTATTGAATTTATTACAATATTGCTTCTGTTTTATTTTTTGCTTTTTTGACCCTAGGCATGTGGGATCTTAGCTCTCCTACCAGGGATTGAACCCGCACCCCATGCAGTGGTTAAGTGGTTAAGGCGAAGTCTTAACCACTGGACCTCCAGGGAAGTCCCCCTGCTGGTATTCTTAGCAGGAGTGATATCACCCCCGAGGGGATGAAATGGTTCTTGAAGAGGAAAACAAATCTTCCTCTGTGTATTATGCACAGATAGCCATATAGTACATAAATAGATATACAGTATATCTGTGGTATTAAAATTTCATGGGAGTGATTAGGGGAAAAAAATGACTAAAAAGTCTCCTTAGAAGGGCAGTAATGAAAACAAGTTTGGGAAATGCTGGCATGCAGACTGGCAGTCAGTCACACTGGAGTCAGGGGACAGGTCTGCCACTGTGTGACCTGGGGTAAGTTGTCTACCTCTCTGAACCTCAGGTTCCTGACCCAGAAATAGAGATTCTTACCATCTCATGAGACTGCTGTGAACTCTAAGATGAGTACAGTGCCTGACACACAGGAAGTGTTTGGCAAACGGACACTCAAGACAGCCCTTCGGGCCTGAAACTTTGCTATGCAGCCTGGGTGACTGCAGCAGGGTTAGCCCGTATACCCTCCTGTAGGCGTTCTCTGCCTCTAGGCTGTGGACTGAGGCACAAAGATACATGAAGCTTGCAACAGCCAGTCCTAAGGAAAGGGAAATGGGAAAATGCTATTTTAAAGCTTGTAAGATCAACAAAAAAAGCAGTTTAGCCTGGGGGCACCCCACCAAGTCAGAGCCGGCCGTGGGGGTGGCTGCAGTACCACCTGCTGGGCACTCCACTGCCCCCCTGGACAGCAGGGCCCCAGATCCCCAGGATCAGAGCCTTCATCTTGCAGGCGCCCCCTGCTGGACACCGGGGGCTGGGATAGACACCGAGGTGGGTGGGGCAGACCCAGGCAGGAAGTGTCTGCCGCGCCTAAAAATAGTGTGGGAGAGAACAGGAAACAGAAACTGCAGGCCAACAGGGAAATGCTTTCTGAGTTATCAGGAAACCAGGACTAGCGTCGGGGGCAGCCACACCCTGCAGCAGTACTACAGCTCCCGTGAGGCCTCTCCGTGGAAGGAACTGGATGGGGAAGCTGGAGTTCGGGTGGGGTTGGGAGGGGGCTCCTAACTGGGGAACACTAGCCTCAGTGCTTTGCTTTAGGCTTAATACAGCGTATCTGTGCCCTGTTGATCTTCAGTTGCATGCAGATTCAAGTCTTTATTAGGGTGACCAACAGTCCCGGTGTTTCGGGAACTGAAGGGGGCACGGAACTTTGAGTTTTCAAAGTGGGGAAGTCCTGTGCAAACTCTCTAGTCGGTCACCCTCTTCTTAACGCAAGATGCTTAAGTCTCTTAAAGCTTTAGAGCCGTGGGCGCAAGCCTCCCTGCACAGAGCATCACCTGGGGGAGTTCTTAAAAATCCCCAGGCCTAAGCTGCACTCAGACCAAGTAACTTAGACTCTCAGGGCGGGGCCGAGGCATCTTGGATTTTAAAGCTCTTCCCGCTTCACCCCCAGAAATCCTCAGTGCTCTGTCTGCAGTGGAGGCTGCAAATGCATCACTTAAAGCTAAGTCAGCAGAGGCCTCGGCTTGCGGGATCTTAGACCCTAGACCAGGGATAGAACCCGTGCGCCCTGCAGTGGAGGCATGGAGTCCTAACCACTGGACCACCAGGGAGTTCCCAGAAAAGTGTGTTCTGATCAGTCCAATCAAAATATTCAGCACCTTCACACTGGAGGACAGAAGTTACCGAGATGCCTCCATCAAGGTTCCTCTTTTAAACGCAATTAACTTCTAATGAGCAAGACAGCCACAGTGTGGGGCAGCTGGTGACAAAAGTCCTCCCTGGGGAAGAAATCTAGGATTGAACTGAGGAGAAGTGCACTGGATTGAGCACCAGGATTCCTGGGCTGTTACCACAGCACTCCTAGTAATGAGCAGTGTGTGAGGCCCCAATTACTCTTCTTTCCTCATCCTCACCTGTAAATTCTAAGGCTTATGACCTGACTCCTAAGGCCCCTGGCTCGTCTGAAACTTGATTCTTTTTTTTTTTAAATAAATTTACTTATTTTAATTTATTTATTTTTGGCTGCATTGAGTTTTCGTTGCTACACGCGGGCTTTCTCTAGTTGACCCAAGCGGGGGCTACTCTTCGTTGCGGTGCACGGGCTTCTCATTGCGGTGGCTCCTCGTTGCGGAGCACAGGCTCTAGGCGCGTGGGCTTCAGTAGTTGTGGCACATGGACTCAGTAGTTGTGACTCACGGGCTCTAGAGCACAGGCTCAGTAGTTGTGGCGCACGGGCTTAGTTTCTCTGCGGCATGTGGGATCTTCCCGGGCCAAGGCTCAAACCCGTGTCCCCTGCATTGGCAGGCGGATTCTTAACCACTACGCCACCAGGGAAGCCCCCTGAAACTTTGATTCTGAACCTGGCCCTCAAGTCTTGTTGGACTGCAGAGTATGCAGGGCTCCGGGCAAGCACTCCCCCACGTTATGGACAAACTCTTTCTATCCTGTGGCTAAAAAGAGGACATATTTGCTTAGGGATAAGAGAATGAAAGTCTTAAGGTCCCATATGGACGGGGAAGATCTCGGGGCACCTGAGTTGACTACAGCGTTTGTTGCAGGTGGGAGAGGGAGGGAATAAAGCCTTTCAGAAGTGTACTGGGTTGCTAAGGCTGCCATCACAAAGCATCACAGACTGGATGGCTTAAACAACAGAAATTTATTTGGAGGCTAGACGCCTGAGATCAAGGTGTATGGGACCATGCTCCCTCTGAAGGCACTAGAGAAGGATCTGTTCCAGGCCTTTCTCCAAGCTTCTGATAATTCCTTGGTTGTAGCAGCCTAGCTCCAGTCTTTACATGGAGTTCTCCCTGTGTTCAAATGTCCCTTTTTATAAAGATGATAGTCATGGGCTTCCCTGGTGGCACAGTGGTTAAGAATCTGCCTGCCAATGCGGGGTACATGGGTTCGAGCCCTGGTCCGGGAAGATCCCACATGCCGCGGAACAGCTAAGCCCATGCACCACAACTACTGAGCCTGCGCTCTAGAGCTGGTGAGCCACAGCTACTGAGCCCGTGTGCCACAACTACTGAAGCCCATGAGCCTAGAGCCCATGCTCCGCAACAAGAGAAGCCACCACAATGAGAAGCCCGTGCACTGCAGCAAAGAGTAGCCCCCGCTCGCCGCAACTAGAGAAAGCCCGTATGCACAGCAACAGAGACCCAACGCAGCCAAAAATAAATAAATAAATAAATAAATAAATTTATTTAAAAAAAGAAAAGATGATAGTCATATCGGGTTAGGGGCCATGCCTGCTCTAGTAATGTCTCATCTTAACTAATTACATCTGCAAGGACCTTATTTCCAAATAAGGTCACATGTACTGGGGGTTAGGACTTCAACATGTGAATTTTGAGGAGGCCCAATTCAATCCATAACAGTGGGGATGCGCTAACAGTAGCAGCTAAACAGGTTCAATGACTAAAGAAGGCTCAGAGGCCCAAAATGATGGTGCTTGCAAACCTACAGTTTATTACAGCAGTAACATCAAAGTGGAGATATCATCACAGCCAAAGGCTGCTTATGGCAGGGGTCTGGAGAAACCAAATCCTGGTCCCTACTGGTCCCTACTGCCTCCCTCTGTTAGTGGCTGCGCAAGATGTGCTCTTTCTCAAATCAGGAACCTCTGACGTGTGCACAGGACACTTCTGAGCCCCAAGATGGAGCCTCTTTCCGGGTTTCTTACACCTGCTGGCATGCAGGCAAATCCTCACTCCACAACCTCCCCCAGTGGCACAGCCTCCAGGGTCTCCCCGAGACCAGGTGCAAACCATCAATCTCATTGCTACCAAAGCACAAAGCCGAGAAGCTGGTACACACCACCCCAACTCCTCCGGGGTGTTGTTACAAAGCAGCACGATTAATCAGTGTGCTTCATGCCTCGACCAGGATCAGTCCTGAGGACGTGGCTGATTTTAGAGGCACAGATCAGGTGAATCCCAGACATGCTGGAATTAGCCCTCACCGTCCAGGGCTGGGGGAGATCATCCAGGTGACCCCCTTCGCTAGGTGCTGAGTTCCCCCTTCCGTGTGTCAGGATGTATGAAATTCACGTGGACATAAGGACAAAAATCTGAGGCCATTTGAGAGTCCAGGCAGTTCTTTCCCTTAGCTGTGGGCTTGGGTTGGGGGCTGGTGGTTTAAATCTAATTTTTACGTGCATCCTTTTTAGGTCTTCTGTAGCTCCAGCCACCGGAGTCCCTCCTTCCCTTCTTGCTGCTTTCCTGAGTCACTGCCCAGGTATTTTGGGTCTGAGATGCCTTCAGAGTATGATGTGTGCGGCTCCGTGCCTGACCCCTCAGCCTGTGCTGGCAGCCCTAGGGTCACAGGGAGGTGAGGATGGAAGGAGCCCATGGGGGTGAGCCCAGTGGCCTGAGGGGGTGCCGATGGCTTATCGCCCATAGGCAGTTAGCTTCAGGGGGGCCATCCGGAGCTGGGGGTGCAGAGAGCCTGGGCAGCTCCCGGACCAGGAACACAGATGAGTTGGAGTCCCGGTCCCGTGGCTTATGGTCTCTGCAGGAGGCGGCAGGCCAAGGGCCACTGTAGGCTCCCCCAGGCAGTGAGAGCCACTGGCCCCAGGTCTGGGAGCACCAGAGTCCAGCTGGCTTCCACAGCCATTCCTTCCACGTGGAGACAGAGCAGGAACCAGAACTGGGAGTGGAGCCTGCAGAGGGAAGTGGTAGGGGAAGCAAGACTGATTGATGCTGAGCCTCCAGAGGGTCTTGTTTATTTCCGGCCCACCAGGGACAGGGGTGCTCCAGAGCTTGGCACCTGGCTGAATCTGCAGACGTGGCAAGGGGCCAAGGGAGAGGTGACAGGGGAGGAAGCCAGGCAGGTCCAGGAAAGCAGCCCTGCTGAGACAGGGCAGAGCAGACGGAGGTATCAGGGATGTTTCCTGAAGGGGCTGGAAGCAGTGCTAGAGGTAGAAGGCAGGAGCCCTCCAGCCCCAGCGCGGGGGTGGTGGTGGTCTGCCTGGCCTTCCCCTCTTCCCAGCTCCACCAGCCACATCCTCTCTGCCTCTACTTGATGGTGCCTTTAGCCCAGCCCTTATATAACCAGGTTGGCCCCTGCTGGCTCCACCCGAACCCGGACAGACACATGCCACACCGTTTGCGAATTTTAATTCTGTTTTCAGGAAGATCAAAATAGCACAAAGGGCACTAAGGAGAGACTGGAAAAACTAGATTCAGGTGGCCCCTGTGCAACCTTGCATTTCGTTACATGTGTTCAGTTACGTGAATGATCACTCAGGAGGTGTTTCCGTGAATGGTGATGCGTGGGAGTCTTGGGTTAGCAGCTTGGTGATAGTGATGATTATTTACGTGTTACATGTCTGCTTTAAAGTTTGGGGGTCTCTTGAGTAATCATTACGCTCATTTGCCTTTTTTTTTTAATGAATTTATTCATTTATTTAATTTTTGGCTGCAGTGGGTCTTCGCTGCTGCACGCGGGTTTTCTCTAGTTGCTGAGAGTGGGGGCTACTCTTTGTTGCGGTGCACGGGCTTCTCATTGCGGTGGCTTCTCTTGTTGCGGAGCACGGGCTCTAGGCGCGCGGGCTTCAGTAGTTGTGGCACGCGGGCTTCGGTAGTTGTGGCTCGCGGGCTCTAGAGCGCAGGCTCAGTAGTTGTGGCGCACGGGCTTAGTTGCTCCATGGCATGTGGGATCTTCCCGAACTAGGGCTTGAACCCAGGTCCCCTGCATTGGCAGGCGGATTCTTAACCACTGTGCCACCATGGAAGCCCCCATTTGCCTGTTTTATGTGACTTCAGAGCAACATTTTATAATTTTAAACAATTGTGGAGGCTAGAGTTTTGGAATTTTTGCATTTGGAGAACTTTTTGTTGTGTGTATGATTCGGTTGAGGCTGAGACCTTACTTGGTTAAGGAGATGCTGGAGAGGCTACTGAATTAGGATTAAGTCTCAGCTCTGTCTCTAATAGTCTGTGACCCTGAGCAAAGCACTTCTCTGAGTCTCATTTATCCATCTGTGCAATGAAGAGAACACAGAGCCTGCCTTCCAGGACTAAATGCAGCGGGGTATGTGATGTAGGAAAGCCTTTCCAGCTGAAAAGTTCTACACAAGTGCAGAGTATTATCCCTGCAGTTACTATTCAATGTAACATTATTTCCAAGGGAAAGTCCAGTTTACTTTTTGACAATTGGATTTACAACGTAGTTTCCAGGAATGCATTTGTCTCCAAGTGGTCTTTGGCCAAAAGCAACACAACTTGACCCCGAGATAAAATGCACTGTGGCAAAAGGCAGGAACTGCACCGGCAGGTTTTCAAAGAAAAAGAGAAAACTCCCCCCAACTATGATGCTCATCTCGCGCATCTGCAGAGAAGTCCTGGTATTGGGGTTCTCCAGAGAAACAGAAAAAAAAGGATGTGTATGTATGTGTTTATTTATTTATTTATATTAAGGAATTGGCTCATGCAATTGTGGAGGTTTGGCAAGTCCAAAATGTGCAGGGTGGGCCGGCGGGCTGGAGACCCACGGCAGAGCCGATGTTGTAGTTCAAGTCCAAAGGCAGTCGGCTGGCAGAATTCCCTCTTCATAGTGGGAGGGCAGTGTTTTTCTATTAAGGTCTTCAACTGATTGGACAAGACCCACCCAGCCTATGGAGGGCAATCTGCTTTCCTCAAAGTCTCTTGATTTACATGTTAGTCTCATCTAGTCATTTCCCTACTCCAAGGGGAGGGGTGGGAGGTGACTGCATCTCACCTCAAGCTTTGCTGAGTGTCCTCTGCACTTTGGGGTGCTTGGTAGACTGGTGACAGCCTCTCACTTGAGAAATCTAAAGGGTGTGAGGGAGGTAGTGATGACCAGTTGCTTTGAAGTTGGAGCAAAGGAGAGGTGGCTTCACTGGGGGCTACCTGCACTGCCGTAGTTTGTTGGTGTGAAGAACATGAGACCAGTTGGAGCCTCAAGTGCAGGAGAGGTGCATGGGCTCCTCCAGACCTGCCAAGAGGAGAGCCTTGGGGAGAAGGGGGGAAAGAGTCTTCTGCAGATAGAAGCTGGGACATCTCCAGATGCCCAGAGGCTGAAGAAGGAGCAGGTGACAGCCAGATGAGACGTGTTGGCTGTCACCAGGAGCCCTAGAACTCTAGATCTCTGAACTCTGGGGAGTGTTCGTGAAGGTCACCTTGGAATGTTTCTTGGCTCAGAGACTGTGATGCCCATATAAATTGAGAACTCTCCTGCCCCTTTCTCCTCCTGCTTCCCTTTTCTCGGGCCTGGAGGGGTCAGGAACCAGGGTTGGCGAAGTGAGGGAGGAGGGGCAAAAGTACCAGGGAGGGACGGGGGGGGGGAAGAAGCCAGGCTTGTTCCCCACTGGATGGCTCGACTGTGGCACTGGGGAGAGTGGCTCTGATTCTGTAAACATCCCCCTGCCACCCGCCACCTGCCCACAGTGGTGGAGTGTATTTCCCCACTGGGCTGGTATTGGGCTCGGCCACGTGACTTGCCAGTGGGATGTTAGCAAATGTCACGTGAATAAAGGCTTGCAGTATGCTTGCACTGAGGACTTTCCTCTTGCATTTCTGTCCTCATCAGGAGAACATGGCCCAGGTAGAGTGCACTTCCTAAAGGATGAAAGACGTGGAACAGTCCCAAACAGTGCTCACAGCCTGGAGCAAGCCTGACTGGGATCAGCAAACCGCCCCCTACTTATGAGCTAGAAACAGATGCCTATTTCTGTGTGTCACGGAGCTTTGGCGTGGTTTATTATGTGGCATTATTATGACAGCAGTTGACAAAAGAAGTTACCAAATAAAGTTGAGAACTGTGACGATTACACTAAGGTAGACATTACCTGTTGACTGGAGGACATTCTTTATTGACTAGAACTGCCTAGAGTTCATTCTGGGGTGGGAGGAGACCATGCCTAACCAACTAAACTTAAAGGAACATTAATAGACAACAATAAAGTTGCTTTCTGATCATACCCATGTGCCCTGCTCGTCCAACTCAGCAGTTAGGTATTTTTCCATCAACAGTAATATAACAATGCTGTCTGTATATGTTTAAAAATTTACACAAATAGCATCGCGTATTCTGTAAATTGCCCTTTTCACTTGTGGTTATGCTTTTGAGGTTTATCCGGGCTTTAGTGAAAGGGGCTGAGATTGGTCCTATCTAGCTGCTATTCCTTCTTTGACCCATCTGGCCCAATCCTCATTTGGGGCTGCAGCGTTTCTCCTCTGCAGATAACTTTTCTCTGCAGTCACCATTTTTTTATTCTTTAAATCTTAACTGGTACCTGGCCCCTGGGGGAGAAGGAAAGGGAAGGGAAGTAACATTTATGAAGTACCTACTGCATGCAGGCACACTGGGTGCTTTATATGCACTATCTCATTTAATCCTCTTAGTACCCCTTTGGGGTTGCTGTTCGTGTTCCTGTTTTATGGATGATAGAAACCTGGGGCTTAGAGAGATGATTCATTTACCAGAGGCCACATGAGCAGAAAGTCTATCTGTAGAGCCCTTGCTGCTAACCACGGCACTGCACCTGTTATCGTTAGTGGAACAGGTGTCCTTCAGTCCCACGTCATTGCCCTTCAAGTCCCCTTTGCAATCCCTAGATCATTTGCATAGGGTGGGACCTATCTCTGGTCCAGTTTCTGGTTCACCTGCTCCCTCACGTGGGACCACAGTCCTCGTGGAACAAGCCTTAGCCTCTTTTTTCCCAGTACTGCATGGCATGTTGAAACGAATGATTAGCGACCTACACGGAAGTGTCACCAAGGGAAGAGGAGCTGCTCCCTTACTCGGGAGCCAGCAGGTCCCGTGGTGCAGACAGAATCTTTTGCATACCCTGGGGGAGTGAATGATAGGCAAGGCAGGAGAGGAGGAGGGTGCAGAGCAGGATAACAGCTGCTCCTGGTGGCTTCGAGTCATGTTCAGAGCCTAAATTAGCCTCATTCTTTTCCAGATCCTCTGTGGGCTTGCTGCAGGCTGCCTGACTGCCTCATCTCCTAGGTGTTGTTTTGCCCCTTCCTCCCCTTTCCAGCCCTCCCTCTTAGGTTCTTTCACTAGAGCTAGCTTGCTGAGAGGCTAGATTGAGTGGCCTAGATGTGGGCTTGAAAGATGGTGGTGGTGGGTGCTCAGATTTCTCTTTCGTCTCTTCTTGTCCCTAGGAAGTTTTACCATTAGAGGTTAGTTCTTTTACTGGAATGCAACTCGAAGTAAAGTCTTATCAGTACAATTTATCAGATTTTCCCCTGAAGACAGCATATTTGAAAAACGCACACAAAATTCTCATATGATTCTACTACATTGTAGGGTAATTCTTCCCTCCTGCCCATGTCACCCCCTCCTCTCCCCTTAGATGGCTGCACTGATGGAGGAAGAGAGCATCAGGGCTCTGAGTTGAGAGAGGTCAAGGAGGGACTTCACCAGAGGGAGCCAGCAGAAAGGGCAAGTTGGCCATTGGCACAGGACTGCTCTCGGCCAGCTCTGCTGTGGCCTCGGAGATGGAAAGCCCAAGTCTGAGCTTCAGCTCTTTCACAAACTGGGTGCAGAGCCTGGAGAAAGTTACTTCTTTCTGGGCCTGTTTCCTTTCATGGAAAACAAAGGTTGAAGAAGATGATCTCCAAGATCCCTTGTCACGTGGTGGGTCTGTAAGTTTTCTCTGCAGATTCTGCACTGCAGAACAGTTTTCTCAGTCTCGGTGTTTTGCTGGCTCAGCACTGTGGCTCTCTATCCTGAAAACTAATCTGTGCCCCACAATTCATCTTAAAAACAAGGCAAAACAACAAGCCACAGCTTTTCTTATTAACTCTGCAAACAACAGAGGTAACCTAGGAAGGGACTGCTGACGGGTCATTAGATGGAACCAGGCTTTGCTCCAAAGTGCAGAGTGATGGATGCACTCCGGGGGGCAGCCTTGGTGCACCCTGGTATCTACACGGCACAAACAAGCTTGCAACAATTTGGCTTTTCCCTTGCTTGGCTGGACATTCTCTAGACCCTCTGCAGGTCTTATCCGACTGCGGGCCCTAACAGTTGCCAGGCACTTCCCATCATTCCGGCATGAGTTTTCTTTGGAATCTTTTCCAAAGTAGCTCATTCTCATTTTTCTTTTGTGGTATGTGTTGCCTTTATACTTTTAACTATTTTGTTTATGTCTCATTATTTATTATTTATTTTTTATTTTTTTTTCATACAGCAGGTTCTTATTAGTGATCTATTTTATACATATTAGTGTATACACGTCAATCCCGATTTCCCAATTCATCACACCACCACCACTCCCCGGCCACGTTCCCCTCTTGGTGTCCATACGTTTGTTATCTACATTTGTGTCTCTATTTCTGCCCTGCAAACCAGTTCATCTGTACCATTTTTCTAGGTTCCACATATATGCATTAATATATGATATTTGTTTTTCTCTTTCTGACTTATTTCACTGTGTATGACAGTTTCTGGATCCATCCATGTCTCTACAAATGACCCAGTATCGTTCCTTTTTATGGCTGAGTAATATTCCATTGTATATATGTACCACTTCTTCTTTATCCAGTCGTCTGTAGATGGGCATTTAGGTTGCTTTCATGACCTGGCTATTGTAAATAGTGCTGCAATGAACATTGGGGTGCATGTGTCTTTTTTTTTTTTAACATCTTTATTGGAGTATAATTGCTTTACAATGGTGTGTTAGTTTCTGCTTTATAACAAAGTGAATCAGTTATACATATACATATGTTCCCATATCTCTTCCCTCTTGCGTCTCCCTCCCTCCCACCCTCCCTATCCCACCCCTCCAGGCGGTCACAGAGCACTGAGCTGATCTCCCTGTGCTATGCGGCTGCTTCCCACTAGCTATTTTATGTTTGGTAGTGTATATATGTCCATGCCTTCTCTCGCTTTGTCACAGCTTACCCTTCCCCCTCCCCATATCCTCAAGTCCATTCTCTAGTAGGTCTGTGTCTTTATTCCTGTCTTACCCCTAGGTTCTTCATGACATTTTTTTCCCTTAAATTCCATATATATGTGTTAGCATACGGTATTTGTCTTTCTCTTTCTGACTTACTTCACTCTATATGACAGACTCTAGGTCTATCCACCTCATTACAAATAGCTCAATTTGGTTTCTTTTTATGGCTGGGTAATATTCCATTGTATATATGTGCCACATCTTCTTTATCCATTCATCTGATGATGGACACTTAGGTTGTTTCCATCTCCGGGCTATTGTAAATAGAGCTGCAGTGAACATTTTGGTACATGACTCTTTTTTTTTTTTTTTGGACGGGCCTCTCACTGTTGTGGCCCCTCCTGTTGCGGAGCACAGGCTCCGGACACGCAGGCTCAGCGGCCATGGCTCATGGGCCCAGCCGCTCCACAGCATGTGGGATCCTCCCGGACCGGGGCATGAACCCGTGTCCCCTGCATCGGCATGCGGACTCTCAACCACTGCGCCAGCAGGGAAGCCCTACGTGACTCCTTTTGAATTATGGTTTTCTCAGGGTATATGCCCAGTAGTGGGATTGCTGGGTCATATGGTAGTTCTATTGGTAGTTTTTTAAGGAACCTCCATACTGTTCTCCACAGTGGCTGTATCAATTTACGTTCCCACCAACAGTGCAAGAGTGTACCCTTTTCTCGACACCCTCTCCAGCATTTATTGTTTCTAGATTTTTTGATGATGGCCATTCTGACTGGTGTGAGATGATATCTCATTGTAATTTTGATTTGCATTTCTCTAATGATTAATGATGTTGAGCATTCTTTCATGTGTTTGTTGGCAGTCTGTATATCTTCTTTGGAGAAATGTCTATTTAGGTCTTCTGCCCATTTTTGGATTGGGTTGTTTGTTTTTTTGTTATTGAGCTGCATGAGCTGCTTATAAATTTTGGTGATTAATCCTTTGTCAGTTGCTTCATTTGCAAATATTTTCTCCCATTCTGAGGGTTGTCTTTTGGTCTTGTTTATGGTTTCCTTTGCTGTGCAAAAGCTTTGAAGTTTCATTAGGTCCCATTTGTTTATTTTTGTTTTTATTTCCATTTCCCTAGGAGGTGGGTCAAAAAGGATCTTGCTGTGATTTATGTCATAGAGTGTTCTGCCTATGTTTTCCTCTAAGAGTTTGATAGTTTCTGGACTTACATTTAGGTCTTTAATCCATTTTGAGCTTATTTTTGTGTATGGTGTTAGGCAGTGATCTAATCTCATACTTTTACATGTACCTGTCCAGTTTTCCCAACACCACTTATTGAAGAGGCTGTCCTTTCTCCACTGTACATTCCTGCCTCCTTTATCAAAGATAAGGTGACCATATGTGCGTGGGTTTATCTCTGGGCTTTCTATCCTGTTCCATTGACCTATCTTTCTGTCTTTGTGCCAGTACCATACTGTCTTGATTACTGTAGCTTTGTAGTATAGTCTGAAGTCAGGGAGCCTGATTCCTCCAGATCCGTTTTTCGTTCTCAAGATTGCTTTGGCTATTTGGGGTCTTTTGTGTTTCCATACAAAATGTGAAAATTTTTTTCTAGTTCTGTAAAAAATGCCAGTGGTAGATTGATAGGGATTGCATTGAATCTGTAGATTGCTTTGGGTAGTAGAGTCAATTTCACAATGTTGATTCTTCCAGTCCAAGAACATGATATATCTCTCCATCTATTTGTATCATCTTTAATTTCTTTCATCAGTGTCTTATAATTTTCTGCATACAGGTCTTTTGTCTCCTTAGGTAGGTTTATTCCTAGATATTTTATTCTTCTTGTTGCAATGGTAAATGGGAGTGTTTTCTTGATTTCACTTTCAGATTTTGCATCATTAGTGTATAGGAATGCCAGAGATTTCTGTGCATTAATTTTGTATCCTGCTACTTTACCAAATTCATTGATTAGCTCTAGTAGTTCTCTGGTAGCATCTTTAGGATTCTCTATTTATAGTATCATGTCATCTGCAAACAGTGACAGCTTTACTTCTTCTTTTCCGATTTGGATTCCTTTTCTTCTCTGATGGCTGTGGCTAAAACTTCCAAAACTATGTTGAATAAGAGTGGTGAGAGTGGGCAACCTTGTCTTGTTCCTAATCTTAGTGGAAATGCTTTCCGTTTTTCACCATTGAGGACGATGTTGGCTGTGGGTTTGTCATATATGGCCTTTATTATGTTGAGGAAGGTTCCCTCTATGCCTACTTTCTGCAAGGTTTTTATCATAAATGGGTGTTGAATTTTGTCGAAAGCTTTCTCTGCATCTGTTGAGATGATCATATGGTTTTTCTCCTTCAGTTTGTTAATATGGTGTACCACGTTGATTGATTTGCGTATATTGAAGAATCCTTGTATTCCTGGAATAAACCCCACTTGATCATGATGTATGATCCGTTTAATGTGCTGTTGGATTCTGTTTGCTATTATTTTGTTGAGGATTTTTGCATCTATGTTCATCAGTGATATTGGCCTATAGTTTTCTTTCTTTGTGACATCCTTGTCTGGTTTTGGTGTCAGGGTGATGGTGGCCTCATAGAATGAGTTTGGGAGTGTTCCTCCCTCTGCTATATTTTGGAAGAGTTTGAGAAGGATAGGTGTTAGCTCTTCTCTAAATGTTTGATAGAATTCGCCTGTGAAGCCATCTGGTCCTGGGCTTTTGTTTGTTGGAATATTTTAAATCACAGTTTCAGTTTCAGTGCTTGTGATTGGTCTGTTCATATTTTCTATTTCTTCCTGACTCAGTCTTGGCAGGTTGTGCATTTCTAAGAATTTGTCCATTTCTTCCAGGTTGTCCATTTTATTGGCATAGAGTTGCTTGTAGTAATCTCTCATGATCTTTTGTATTTCTGCAGTGTCAGTTGTTACTTCTCTTTTTTCATTTCTAATTCTATTGATTTGAGTCTTCTCCCTTTTTTTCTGGATGAGTCTGGCTAATGGTTTATCAATTTTGTTTATCTTCTCAAAGAACCAGCTTTTAGTTTTATTGATCTTTGCTATCATTTCCTTCATTTATTTTTCATTTATTTCTGATCTGATTTTTATGATTTCTTTCCTTCTGCTAACTTTGGGGTTTTTTGGTTCTTCTTTCTCTAATTGCTTCAGGTGTAAGGTTGGGTTGTTTATTCGAGATGTTTCCTGTTTCTTAAGGTAGGATTGTATTGCTATAAACTTCCCTCTTAGAACTGCTTTTGCTGCATCCCATAGATTTCGGGTCGTCGTGTCTCCATTGTCATTTGTTTCTAGGTATTTTTTTATTTCCTCTTTGATTTCTTCAGTGATCACTTCGTTATTAAGTAGTGTATTGTTTAGCCTCCATGTGTTTGTATTTTTTACAGATCTTTTCCTGTAATTGATATCTAGTCTCATAGCGATGTGGTCGGAAAAGATACTTGATACAATTTCGATTTTCTTAAATTTACCAAGGCTTGATTGGTGACCCAAGACATGATCTATCCTGGAGGATGCTCCATGAGCACTTGAGAAAAATGTGTATTCTGTTGTTTTTGGATGGAATGTCCTATAAATATCAATTAAGTCCATCTTGTTTAATGTATCATTTAAAGCTTGTGTTTCCTTATTTATTTTCATTTTGGTTGATCTGTCCATTGGTGAAAGTGGGGTGTTAAAGTCCCCTACTATGAATGTGTTACTGTCGATTTCCCCTTTTATGGCTGTTAGTATTTGCCTTATGTATTGAGGTGCTCCTATGTTGGGTGCATAAATATTTACAATTGTTATATCTTCTTGGATCGATCCCTTGAATATTATGTAGTGTCCTTCTTTGTCTCTTCTAATAGTCTTCATTTTAAAGTCTGTTTTGTCTGATATTAGAATTGCTACTCCAGCTTTCTTTTGGTTTCCATTTGCATGAAATATCTTTTTCCATCCCCTTACTTTCAGTCTGTATGTGTCTCTAGGTCTGAAGTGGGTCTCTTGTAGACAGCAAATATATGGGTCTTCTTTTTGTATCCATTCAGCCAATCTGTGTCTTTTGGTGGGAGCATTTACTCCATTTACATTTAAGGTAATTATTGATATGTATGTTCCTATTCCCATTTTCTTAATTGTTTTGGGTTCGTTATTGTAGGTCTTTTCCTTCTCTTGTGTTCCTTGCCTAGAGAAGTTCCTTTAGCAGCTGTTGTAAAGCTGGTTTGGTGGTGCTGAACTCTCTCAGCTTTTGCTTGTCTGTAAAGGTTTTAATATCTCCATCAAATCTGAATGAGATCCTTGCTGGGTAGAGTAATCTTAGTTGCAGGTTTTTCTCCTTCATCACTTTAAATATGTCCTGCCACTCCCTTCTGGCTTGCAGAGTTTCTGCTGAAAGATCAGCTGTTAACCTTATGGAGATTCCCTTGTGTGTTATTTGTGGTTTTTCCCTTGTTGCTTTTAATATGTTATCTTTGTATTTAATTTTTGACAGTTTGATTAATATGTGTCTTGGCGTGTTTCTCCTTGGATTTATCCTGTATGGGACTCTCTGTGCTTCCTGGACTTGATTAACTATTTCCTTTCCCATATTAGGGAAGTTTTCAACTATAATCTCAAATATTTTCTCAGTCCCTTTCTTTTTCTCTTCTTCTTCTGGAACCTCTCTAATTCGAATGTTGGTGCATTTAATGTTGTCCCAGAGGTCTCTGAGACTGTCCTAAGTTCTTTTCGTTCTTTTTTCTTTATTCTGCTCTGCAGTAGTTATTTCCACTATTTTATCTTCCAGGTCACTTATCCGTTCTTCTGCCTCAGTTATTCTGCTATTGATCCCATCTAGAGT
>NW_021703776.1:84218493-84433872 GCF_005190385.1 Monodon monoceros
TGTGTCTTATAATTTTCTGCATACAGGTCTTTTGTCTCCTTAGGTAGGTTTATTCCTAGATATTTTATTCTTTTTGTTGCAATGGTAAATGGGAGTGTTTTCTTGATTTCACTTTCAGATTTTGCATCATTAGTGTATAGGAATGCCAGAGATTTCTGTGCATTAATTTTGTATCCTGCTACTTTACCAAATTCATTGATTAGCTCTAGTAGTTCTCTGGTAGCATCTTTAGGATTCTCTATTTATAGTATCATGTCATCTGCAAACAGTGACAGCTTTACTTCTTCTTTTCCGATTTGGATTCCTTTTCTTCTCTGATTGCTGTGGCTAAAACTTCCAAAACTATGTTGAATAAGAGTGGTGAGAGTGGGCAACCTTGTCTTGTTCCTAATCTTAGTGGAAATGCTTTCCGTTTTTCACCATTGAGGACGATGTTGGCTGTGGGTTTGTCATATATGGCCTTTATTATGTTGAGGAAGGTTCCCTCTATGCCTACTTTCTGCAAGGTTTTTATCATAAATGGGTGTTGAATTTTGTCGAAAGCTTTCTCTGCATCTGTTGAGATGATCATATGGTTTTTCTCCTTCAGTTTGTTAATATGGTGTACCACGTTGATTGATTTGCGTATATTGAAGAATCCTTGTATTCCTGGAATAAACCCCACTTGATCATGATGTATGATCCGTTTAATGTGCTGTTGGATTCTGTTTGCTATTATTTTGTTGAGGATTTTTGCATCTATGTTCATCAGTGATATTGGCCTATAGTTTTCTTTCTTTGTGACATCCTTGTCTGGTTTTGGTGTCAGGGTGATGGTGGCCTCATAGAATGAGTTTGGGAGTGTTCCTCCCTCTGCTATATTTTGGAAGAGTTTGAGAAGGATAGGTGTTAGCTCTTCTCTAAATGTTTGATAGAATTCGCCTGTGAAGCCATCTGGTCCTGGGCTTTTGTTTGTTGGAATATTTTAAATCACAGTTTCAGTTTCAGTGCTTGTGATTGGTCTGTTCATATTTTCTATTTCTTCCTGACTCAGTCTTGGCAGGTTGTGCATTTCTAAGAATTTGTCCATTTCTTCCAGGTTGTCCATTTTATTGGCATAGAGTTGCTTGTAGTAATCTCTCATGATCTTTTGTATTTCTGCAGTGTCAGTTGTTACTTCTCTTTTTTCATTTCTAATTCTATTGATTTGAGTCTTCTCCCTTTTTTTCTGGATGAGTCTGGCTAATGGTTTATCAATTTTGTTTATCTTCTCAAAGAACCAGCTTTTAGTTTTATTGATCTTTGCTATCATTTCCTTCATTTATTTTTCATTTATTTCTGATCTGATTTTTATGATTTCTTTCCTTCTGCTAACTTTGGGGTTTTTTGGTTCTTCTTTCTCTAATTGCTTCAGGTGTAAGGTTGGGTTGTTTATTCGAGATGTTTCCTGTTTCTTAAGGTAGGATTGTATTGCTATAAACTTCCCTCTTAGAACTGCTTTTGCTGCATCCCATAGATTTCGGGTCGTCGTGTCTCCATTGTCATTTGTTTCTAGGTATTTTTTTATTTCCTCTTTGATTTCTTCAGTGATCACTTCGTTATTAAGTAGTGTATTGTTTAGCCTCCATGTGTTTGTATTTTTTACAGATCTTTTCCTGTAATTGATATCTAGTCTCATAGCGATGTGGTCGGAAAAGATACTTGATACAATTTCGATTTTCTTAAATTTACCAAGGCTTGATTGGTGACCCAAGACATGATCTATCCTGGAGGATGCTCCATGAGCACTTGAGAAAAATGTGTATTCTGTTGTTTTTGGATGGAATGTCCTATAAATATCAATTAAGTCCATCTTGTTTAATGTATCATTTAAAGCTTGTGTTTCCTTATTTATTTTCATTTTGGATGATCTGTCCATGGGTGAAAGTGGGGTGTTAAAGTCCCCTACTATGAATGTGTTACTGTCGATTTCCCCTTTTATGGCTGTTAGTATTTGCCTTATGTATTGAGGTGCTCCTATGTTGGGTGCATAAATATTTACAATTGTTATATCTTCTTGGATCGATCCCTTGAATATTATGTAGTGTCCTTCTTTGTCTCTTCTAATAGTCTTCATTTTAAAGTCTGTTTTGTCTGATATTAGAATTGCTACTCCAGCTTTCTTTTGGTTTCCATTTGCATGAAATATCTTTTTCCATCCCCTTACTTTCAGTCTGTATGTGTCTCTAGGTCTGAAGTGGGTCTCTTGTAGACAGCAAATATATGGGTCTTCTTTTTGTATCCATTCAGCCAATCTGTGTCTTTTGGTGGGAGCATTTACTCCATTTACATTTAAGGTAATTATTGATATGTATGTTCCTATTCCCATTTTCTTAATTGTTTTGGGTTCGTTATTGTAGGTCTTTTCCTTCTCTTGTGTTCCTTGCCTAGAGAAGTTCCTTTAGCAGTTGTTGTAAAGCTGGTTTGGTGGTGCTGAACTCTCTCAGCTTTTGCTTGTCTGTAAAGGTTTTAATATCTCCATCAAATCTGAATGAGATCCTTGCTGGGTAGAGTAATCTTAGTTGCAGGTTTTTCTCCTTCATCACTTTAAATATGTCCTGCCACTCCCTTCTGGCTTGCAGAGTTTCTGCTGAAAGATCAGCTGTTAACCTTATGGAGATTCCCTTGTGTGTTATTTGTTGTTTTTCCCTTGTTGCTTTTAATATGTTATCTTTGTATTTAATTTTTGACAGTTTGATTAATATGTGTCTTGGCGTGTTTCTCCTTGGATTTATCCTGTATGGGACTCTCTGTGCTTCCTGGACTTGATTAACTATTTCCTTTCCCATATTAGGGAAGTTTTCAACTATAATCTCAAATATTTTCTCAGTCCCTTTCTTTTTCTCTTCTTCTTCTGGAACCTCTCTAATTCGAATGTTGGTGCATTTAATGTTGTCCCAGAGGTCTCTGAGACTGTCCTAAGTTCTTTTCGTTCTTTTTTCTTTATTCTGCTCTGCAGTAGTTATTTCCACTATTTTATCTTCCAGGTCACTTATCCGTTCTTCTGCCTCAGTTATTCTGCTATTGATCCCATCTAGAGTGTTTTTAATTTCCTTTATTGTGTTGTTCATCATTGTTTGTTTCATCTTTAGTTCTTCTAGGTCCTTGTTAAATGTTTCTTGCATTTTGTCTATTCTATTTCCAAGATTTCGGATCATCTTTACTATCATTATTCTGAATTCTTTTTTAGGTAGACTGCCTATTTCCTCTTCATTTGTTAGGTCTGGTGGGTTTTTATCTTGCTCCTTCATCTGCTGTGTGTTTTTCTGTCTTCTCATTTTGCTTATCTTACTGTGTTTGGGGTCTCCTTTTTGCAGGCTGCAGGTTCATAGTTCCTGTTGTTTTTGGTGTCTGTCCCCAGTGGCTAAAGTTGGTTCAGTGGGTTGTGTAGGCTTCCTGGTGGAGGGGACTAGTGCCTGTGTTCTGGTGGATGAGGCTGGATCTTGTCTTTCTGGTGGGCAGGTCCACGTCTCGTGGTGTGTTTTGGGGTGTCTGTGGCCTTATTATGATTTTAGGCAGCCTCTCTGCTAATGGGTGGGGTTGTGTTCCTGTCTTGCTAGTTGTTTGGCATAGGATGTCCAGCACTGTAGCTTGCTGGTCGTTGAGTGAAGCTGGGTGCTGGTGTTGAGATGGAGATCTCTGGGAGATTTTCGCCGTTTGATATTATGTGGAGCTGGGAGGTTCTTGTGGACCAGTGTCCTGAAGTTGGCTCTCCCACGTCAGAGGCACAGCACTGACTCCTGGCTGCAGCACCAAGAGCCTTTCATCCACACGGCTCAGAATAAAAGGGAGAAAAAGTAGAAAGAAAGAATTAGTAGAAGTAGAAAGAAAGAAAGGAGGGAGGGAGGAAGGAAGGAAGGAGGTAAGGAAGGAAAAATAGAAAGAAAGAAGATAAAGTAAAATAAAATAAAGTAAGATAAAATATAATAAAGTTATTAAAATAAAAAAATAATTATTAAGAGAGAAAAAAGGAAAAAAATTAAAAAAAAACGGACTGATAGAACACTGGGACCAATGGTGGAAGCAAAGCTATACAGACAAAATCTCCCACATAAGCATACACATACACACTCACAAAAAGAGAAAAAGGGGAAAAAAATCATAAATCTTCCTCTCAAAGCCCACCTCCTTAATTTGGGATGATTCGTTTTCTATTCATGTATTCCACAGATGCAGGATATATCAAGTTGATTGTGGAGCTTTAATCCGCTGCTCCTGAGGCTGCTGGGAGGTGTTCCCCTTTCTCTTCTTCGTTCACACAGCTCCCAGGGGCTCAGCTTTGGATTTGGCCCCGCCTCTGCGTGTAGGTCGCCGGCGGGCGTCTGTTCTTCGCTCAGATAGGACAGGGTTAAAGGAGCCGCTGATTTGGGCGCTCTGGCTCACTCAGGTGGGGAGGGAGGGGCACGTAGTGCGGGGCGGGCCTGCGCGTCAGAGGCCGGCGTGAGGCGCGCCGTGCGTTCTCCCGGGGAAGTTGTCTCTGGATCCCGGGACCCTGGCAGTGGCGCGCTGCACAGGTTCCCAGGAAGGGAGGTGTGGATAGTGACCTGTGCTCGCACACAGGCTTCTTGGTGGCGGCAGCAGCAGCCGTAGCGTCTCATGCCCGTCTCTGGAGTCCGCGCTGTTAGCCGCGGCTTGCGCCCGTCTCTGGAGCTCATTTAAGCAGCGCTCTTAATCCCCTTTCCTCGCGCACCAGGAAACAAAGAGGGAAGAAAAAGTCTCTTGCCTCTTCGGCAGGTCCAGACCTTTTCCCGGATTCCCTCCCGGCTAGCTGTGGCGCACTAGCCTCTTCAGGCTGTGTTCATGTCGCCAACCCCAGTCCTCTCCCTACGCTCTGATCGAAGCCCGAGCCTCAACTCCAGGCCCCGCCCGCCCTGGCCGGGGAGCAGACAAGCCTCTCGGGCTGGTGAGTGCTGGTCGGCCCTGATCCTCTGTGCGGGAATCTCTCCGCTTTGCCCCCCGCACCCCTGTTGCTGTGCTCTTCTCCGCGGCTCCGAAGCTTCCCCTCTCCGCCACCCGCAGTCTCCGCCTGCGAAGGGGCTTCTAATGTGTGGAAATCTTTCCTCCTTCACGGCTCCCTCCCACTGGTGCAGGTCCCGTCCCTATCCTTTTGTCTCTGTTTATTCTTTTTTCTTTTGCCCTACCCAGGTACGTGGGGGGTTTCTTGCCTTTTGGGAGGTCTGAGGTCTTCTGCCAGCGTTCAGTAGGTGTTCTGTAGGAGTTGTTCCACGTGTAGATGTATTTCTGGTGTATCTGTGGGGAGGAAGGTGATCTCCACGTCTTACGCTTCCGCCATCTTCAGGATGTGTGTTCTATAGTCTCTCATTATTTTAAATATTCTGATTTTATTTGTCAAGTTTTCCTTTATCTGAAAAGATTTTTTTTTCTAGTATTCTTGTTTGTTTTGTCTGCTGATTCTTGCTGGAGGTGACTGTTTCCTTATAATTTGGAATTGCAATTTTGGATTGTGAGCTCTCATCTTCAGGGGGCTTGATCTGTGGGTTAAGTACCCGTTCCTTCCGGAAAGTTTTGCATTTGCTTCTTCTGGGCTTCCTTCCTGGGTTATCTCTGGTCATGAATCCATTTCATGTTAATTTCTCTTCTTGGCGGGTCCCAGATCCATAGTGTAATTTCAGATCCCAAACCCTTGTGAGTCATAGCCCTGGTGCCTAGAATTCTCCGCAGAGACTTCTTTATTCTAATAAAGTAGGAAGGAACAGATAAGTTTCCTTGCAGTCTCCCTGTACTAGTGAATGAATTTTTCTCATCCACCCCTTTATTGAGGTTGCATCTCATTGAGAGTTCTGGCTTTATGTAGGGATTTTAGTTCCAAATTTCCACCTTGTACCAGATAAGTCTCATTTCCTGTGCTTGAATAGATGATGGTCCTGGTTACTGGTCTGGCTGGAATGTGAATCTCCTAGGCCCTTCTGTCTACCGAATAGGAGTTATGCTTCTTGAATAAGAGAGGAGAAGGGAAGAGAGGGCCAGATTGGTTGTTTTAATGTGTTAGTATCCTTTTTGGCACAGGTGAATATCATATACTCCAGTGGTGCCAGATTGGTTGTTTTAATGTGTTAGTAGCCTTTTTGGAACAGGTGAATATCATCTACTCCAGTGGTCTTTACCCTCTTTTACTTAAAAGAAATTTGAAAACCAGTGTGCCCTGTAGCACATTTTTAAGTTCCCTTATGAATAATTTCAAATTAAGTTGAAATAATTGCAAAAGATATAACCTCCAGTGTATTTGAAATATTTTCATTTAAAAAAAACAGTTATATCACTTTTTAAAATGTTAGTGGCTTGATACCTACCATCATTTATTCAAAATGCACATACAACTTTTTTTTTTTTTGGCTGCACCATGTGGCTTGTGGGATTTTAGTTCCTCGAGCAGGGATTGAACCCAGGCCCTCGGCAGTGAGAGCTCGGAGTCCTAACCACTGGACTGCCAGGGAATTCCCCTACAACTTTTTTTTAAACGTTTGAGACTTTACATCATTTTCTCTTTGAACTCATTTAAAATAATTTTATGATGTAATGTTTTGCCTTTAAAAGTATTTTAAATTGTCTTCTTATACTTCTCAGCAACACAAAGCAACATAAAGTTACATTTTATTTCTTGTGATCGTAACTCCTTAAGCGTTGAACACATTTCTCTGGATTGAGTTATTTTTGCAATTATTATGAATAGGCTATGGCTCAAAATAACAAATACATTACAAAATTTGATAAATACTTAAATAATGGAAATATTTCATGAGGTGGACTTGACGGTCAAGTCTGTCTGGGCAAATACTACTGTGGCTTAAACGAGACAGGAGTCAGTATATTTCACTCTTATTTTAATTAAACATTTTATTTATTTATTTTATTTTTAATTCTTGGCTGCACTGGGTCTTTGTTGCTGCGCATGGGCTTTCGCTAGTTGCGGCTATTCTTCGTTGTGGTGTGTGGGCTTCTCACTGTGGTGGCTTCTCTTGTTGTGGAGCAAGGTCTCTAGGCGTGTGGGCTTCAGTAGTTGTGGCACACGGGCTCGGTAGTTGTGGCTCGCGGGCTCTAGAGCGCAGGCTCAGTAGTTGTCGCGCATGGGCTTAGTTGCTCCGTGGCATGTGGGATCTTCCCGGACCAGGGCTCGAACCCATAGTCCCCTGCATTGGCAGGCGGATTCTTAATCACTGAGCCACCAGGGAAGCCCCACTCTTATTTTGATTTTTATTGATATAAGCACTGAACAACTTTGCTCACATAAATAAGAGGATTTGGAAAAGAAGGAGTTTTGTTCTACCTGTTATTCAGTTCTTTAATTTTCTTTTAATTTTTTCAGCCCCAAATCACATGGTCACATGGTGATCTAGCATCAAAAATTTTTTTTCACAACCTATTAGTCAACAGTTTGATTAGGTTCCCTTCGGATTTTCTAGCAAGCAAAGAACTGAAAAACCATGACTTGCAAAAAGTGAATGGAGTCACTTATTTTCTCACCACATAAGCAAATGTTGGAAACTTGCTCTTTGGCCTGGCGCCCCAGAGATTTTCACACCTGGAATCAGGCGGCACATTGAGATTCTGGGTGGGTGGGAGGTGTGCCTTTCTTTCGTAAAGTCGGAGAACAGAAATTGTGTGGGAAGCTTCTGCGGCAGGTGTTTTCAGGTAGATCAGCTTTAGTGGGGAGGGCTTTTGGAAGTTGAGGATCTTGAGTGGAAAACGGTTCCCCTTGAGACTGCCAGGCCTGAGCACCCCCTGGAGAGTCTTCCAGACCCTCAGTCATTTGTTTGAGGGAAGTCTTCCTGGAAGAAGAGGGCTTTGCAGCTGGATTGTAAGCTCTGTGAATAGCGACCACATCTGTGTCTGGGTGGTGCTCAGCAAGTTCAAGGTGGATGATAATAAGCTAACATTTATTGTGTGTTTACCATTACATTGACACCTGCCTTAGCTCAGTCAGTCCACATGTAAGTCCATGAGGAGTTTGTTCTCACTGATTCCATCTCACACATGAGGTGCTGAAGACCAGACGGGCAAAGAACATTTTAAAGGTGCCTGAGTGGTACATAGTAGAACTGGGGCCTGAATCCCAAAGAGTCTGTCTAACATCAAAGCAGCAAAGTGAGGCCTCAGGGTGGCCCTCTGACTCCCCTTCCCTTCTCTTCAGTCAGGGAGAGAAGAGAAGAGATTGCTTCTTGGATAATTAAAAATAATAGAACGGTAGTGTTGGAAATGGCTTTTTAAATGAGCAACCTGCTATGGGGTGAGTTAGCTTTTCTCAGTCCTGGTACCTCATGTGTAAAACAGGGATGTGATGCTGATGGTGATGGTGATGGGGATGATGATGGTGGTAGCAATACCTACTGCATAAGGGAGCGGTTATCTCATAGCCAGTACCTGCCACTGCTGGACACTTAGCTCTTTCTTAGTTTAGGCAAACATCTGTCTTCCATCCCCTCATCTACAAAACACTTTTCTAATAACAAGCTTTCAGCTGTTTGATGTTTAAATACCTATTCCCTTTATTGTCTCTTCTCCAGGATAAATCTCATGAGTCCTTTGTCTAAATGGAAGTTATAATTTTTTTTTTTTTTCCCCAGACGCGCAGGCTCAGCGGCCATGGCTCACGGGCCCAGCCGCTCTGCGGCATGTGGGATCCTCCCGGACCGGGGCATGAACCCGTGTCCCCTGCATCGGCATGCGGACTCTCAACCACTGCGCCACCAGGGAAGCCCGTAAGTTATAATTTTAATGCTCCTTATTTTCCTGGTCACTCTCCTCTGGGTATATTCTCATTTGTCAAAATGACTTTAAAAATATGGTACCCAGATTGTATCGCCGTATTCCAGATGTGGTTTGACTAGGGCAGAATGCTGTGAAGTTGCTCTTTCCCTGGATCTTTAGATGTCATCTAAACACTTAATGGCTCTTCCTAAGCGTCCTCACTGTTGACTCGGTAAACTTCTGTTAAGTCACCATCCACAGATTATGATGCAAGGCGGCTGCAAACCCCATCTCCCATCCCATCTTACAGTTTTGCAGGGGACAGCTTGTAACCTTGAACATGGGACTTTACGTTTTACCTCTGTGAAATTTCATTTTGTTGCCCACAGTCCACATTCTAGCTTGTCCAAGTGGTTTTGAATCCTGATTCTGTTCATTAAGGAGGAGAGCACAACGCGTGATGGTGTAAGGTGAACAGGGTGGCTTAGGAGAAAGAGCAGTGAGTGAATGGTGTCGCAGACATCCAAGCCAATTGGGTCATCACTATTTTAGGTTCTTTCTCTTTGATAGCAGTCCCTTCTATTATTTAGAGATAGGTGAAGGATATGTTTCCCCACCCCCCTACTAAATGCACTCTTGAAAGTTCCGTGATGTCCCAGCTCCCTGTCCCTTGGGCATTCTTCTCTGCACTTTGCATACTCGGGGTAGATGAAGTAATGCTTGAGCAGAGGATTCAGCTAACTATCTAATGGCAACCAGATGACAAACCTCCACAAACACTGATGGAATCCTAAGGCCTGGGAGCTACTCCGAAAGGCACGGGCTACCGGGCTCGGTGGATTTTTCCCCTCCATTCACACATGGGTGACAATGCCTGTGAAATCTTTTAGCCAATCCATGGATCTTGAACAGCATTCAGTTCAGCAACAAAAATATTTTCTAACATCCATTCTACTAATTAACAGAAGTGGTTAGCGTGGATCAGAGATTAAGTTGGCTGGAGTGCTTGTCAGTAGCTGCCTGTGGGGTGTGGGATTTTCATGGGAGTGTCCCAAATGCTAACTGCCTGTGCCTGGGCTGTGTATCCCCATTAAGGAACTTCAGAGGTTAAATAACCTCCTCTGGGCTATCCGTGGATAACAATGCTATATGTGACTATGGGGGTTAATTTCATGTGCCAGCTGGACTGGGCCACAGGGTGCCCAGATATTTGGTTGAACATTGTGTCTGGGTGTGTCCATGAGGGTGTTTCTGGATGAGGTTGAATATTAGTAGCCTGAGTGAAGCAGATTGCCCTCCATAAGGTGGGTGGGCCTCATCCAATCTGTTGTGGATCTGAGTAGAACAAAAAGGCTGACAAAAAGAGGGAACTTCTGCCTATTTGAACTGAGACAGTGATTTTTTTCCTGCCTTCAGACCGGAACAGAAAAATGGTCTCTTCTTGGGTCTTGAGGCTGCTGGCTTTTGACTGGAACTTATGCCATAGGATCTGCTGGGTCTCCAGTTTGTCTGCAGATCTTGGGATTTCTTAGCCCCCATAATCGTGTGGGCCTATTCCTTGTAATAAATCTCTCTCTTTCTCTCTATCTCTTTCTATGTATGTATATATCTCCTACTGGTTCTGGTTCTCTGGAGAACCCTATTACAGGTATGTATGTACTGCCTTCTGGGCAGAAGTATTGTGAAGTAAGTTATAACAAGGTAGCAGATTGGGAGATGAGTGCTAGGTTTTCTTCCCCACTATTGCTGCCAACTGGTTCTGCATGCCACAAAGTGGTCCTGTATCGCCATGGTCACACAGAGAGGTCCCATCTAGGCACCCATCTGTTATGCAACAGGACTGATACACATCCCACAATGTCACGTGGCGTGACTTCTCTGTGGGTGGTGGGGGAAAGGGAGCCTGCAAAGCAGAGTTGGCAGTGGGTTTGCATTCCAGTAGTAGGGGTCTGCCTCATTTTGGGGGCAAGTGTGAGAGTGACTTGATACCAGGGAAGGGAGCCCTCACTGCCTGGCACAGGGCGTCTGGGTTCCAGCTCCAGCTGTTGCTGAGAGTTTTCTGGGAGCACCAGCTGTGCAGCCCCTGGAGATCTGGGGCCCCTCGGGAGTGGCAGCTCCTCTGCAGAGGGTGAGAGTAGAGAGGGAGGATACCCACCATTCCAATGAGAAGTGGGCTTGATGCAGCACTTGGCACTGGGAGAAGTTAGGGAGGGGCTTTTCCATCTGGCTTGGTGCCCAGGAAACCCAGAGTGGGGTCTAGGGGTCAGTGTATGACAGTCCTGCCCCTTGCATCACATTTTGTGACTGTGATGGGTGTGCCCCTTCCTGGGTCTCAGTCTTCTCATCTTTTGGAGTGATGAGATTGCTTTTTGGTCTCTCTCAGGCTCTGCATTCTAAATGGGCACAGAGGCCTACCTCCGTCTAGTACACAGACTCTTGATATACAAATGGTGTATGTCAAATATATAAACTCCCGTGGTTCAAAATATTGAATAATTTTCCTTCACATTTTCTTGCACAAATGAGTAACAGTTGAATTTTAATATTTTGCTAATAATGATGCTAGGTGATTGGAATGTGCAAAGAGATTTTAAGAAACGCTCAGAAAAGACAGATAAAGGCTTCATATTGCTGAGTGACTCAGTGAGCATTTGTAGGACAATGATGTTTCTGTCATTTTCTCATGCTCATTAAAAAAGGCATGTGGAGATTCTGGGTCCATAGAGTTCTGTCCTTTCTCCCTAAAAGCGTCGCATTTGTTTTAATTCTCAGCGTGACTGATTTTGGAGACAGGCAGCCCTTCTCAAAAGTGCAGATCATCTTGACTTCAAAACAGTGATAGATTCAGTCTTCACATTTTCGTGACCAAATGGAGAACAGGATCGCGGAAACCATTTTGCCCACTGGCTCACATTGGCAGGGCCGGAGCAAGGCTGCAGGAGGTAAATGGATGCAGCGTATCGACCTGGTTACCGTGCAACTGAATAATTATGATGGCATCATTTTTCTGCATTCGGTCAAAACTGCACACAGAGCAGTCTGACGGTGCCCATTGGTCTAGACCATTTTTCTTCATAAAAGCCACTGCATTTGTCTCCTTTTACATGCAACTCAGATAACTTACTTCTGAGGTACAGATGTGCCCGTTTTCAAAATCCTCTGGAAGTCTCTCCTCAACTTTTCCTTCCCTGCACCTAGCAAAGTGTCCTGAGTATACAGGCAGTCAGTAAATATCTGTTGTGGCTGATGAGGACAGGAGGGGAATTGAGGGAGCCTTTCATGGGTTTATAATGGCCACGCCGTGCAGTAGTTTGGTGCGAGGGGTTGCCAGAAACATCCGATGATTACCGCCGCAGCCCCATCTCCCTCGGTAAGCCTTTGATTGAAAGGCGATACAGGTATCATTTTGCTGCATTAGGAGGAAAAGGTATATGGGGATTTGACGTGTGTGGTGTTTCATAACTTTCTCTCCATCAGACATTGACATTTGTCTTCTTTCATCTAAGGCTGAATCGTTTGTGAAATGGAGACCTAAATTTTAAGGCGCAGAACATTTCAAGTTAACCATCCTTGAGAAAGCTTGCTTCGTGTTTTTTTCTGCCCACATGGGGAGTAAGAATATGGAAACCGGTTGCCTCTCGATAATGGCACTTGTGAGTCGGAGCACGGGCAGGGGCGGCTGCAGGAAGCTGCCTGGCGTCGCTGGCTTGTTTTGCTTTTGATTCATTTAACAGCTGCAACCCAGACAGTGGAACCTGCGTGGGGCGATGGCAGGGGGGAGCCAGAGGATGGTTTTGGGGAGCAAGGATAAAGGAAAATCCTGCACAGTGACATTTCCTGGAGGCCCATCCTGTGCCAGACACTGTGCCAGGCAGTGGGAATCCAAAGATGAATATGGTCTCTGTCCCCAAGGAGCTCCTGGTTAAATGAGGGAAGTGGACCAGGAAGCAAATGCTTGAGCACAGAGAGGTCCACGGTGACACCGAAGGGCATCTGGGGCCAAGTCAGCTCTTATCTGAGGTCAGAGCCTTTGGCGGGTGAGGAGACCAGACTGGCAGGCAGATGGAAGAGATGAGATCCAGGCAGGGAGACCTGGGGAGAAGGGGTCACGGTGCGGGCGAAGCCCACCCGTATCAGAGCCCCGTGGAAGGAGCTGGACGCTAAGCCAGACAATCCCTGAGTGCTGGGGTCAGAAAGGAGGGATTGTCATCTGCAGGAGGAGGAAAGGGGAATAGGAGTGAGGGAACAGAGAGAAAGGCTCCCTCCCGCCAGCGGTCTGGCCCTGGTGTAGGGCCCAGACACAGCATCCTGTGGGAAAAGGGCAAAGACTGGAGAGGTGATGGGAGGAAAGGCGATTTTTGCGTTTGGATTGCACAGGGATGTGGTCGCACTGCTGCAGGCTTTCCAGCAGAGGGCAGGAGAGGCCCGTGCATGAGGCTCCGACAGCACGGGCTGCAGGGGCTGGGAGGTCAGGAAGATGGGGAGAAAGGTTGGGGAGGAAAAGCTAGGCCCAAGTCTTCTTTCCAAGAAAGACTCGCTAGGCGGACATTTCCCAGCCCCTGGCTTCTACAGAGCTGGGTGGAAATTGTGACACGGGGTGGCCCGTGCAGAGGGTTCATTTAGAAGGTGACTCCAGGCAGCACCTGCGAGGACCTGGCTCTGAGCTTCTGCTTCGGGCCTCTCGCCTGTCTGCTCTGCTCCTAGCCGGCGGTTCAGAAGCGGGGATGACCTGTCCCCTTCCTTGGCCTGTGTTGCTTCTGCATCAGGACATCTGGTTTGTGAGAGAGGCTCGTGTGGGTGGACATCCCCGCATCCTCATTTCCACACCTCAGGACCTTGGGGGGGTCGTGTCTCTGTCACGGCGTCAATCAAACCCTTCCCCATCCCTGGAAACTGCGGAAGGACCCTGTCCTGCCATCCAGTTGTGGGCAGTCAAGTGGGAGAGCTTTGAGCCGAAGTCTTGGGGTCAGGCTCTGGCTGGGACCTCCCCTCATCTCTCTGAGACTCAGTTTTCGCTTCCGAGAAGCAGAGATTAGAAAACCAGCTCTTACCCGGCGCTGTTAGGAATCTGAAATGAGATAATTGCATAAACACTCTTCTGAACAGTTAAGTGGTACAGAAATGTGATTTTATGTCATTGATCATCTGTTTCAGGCATGAAGGTTCTGTGAGGACAGGGACGGGGTCTTATCCATCCCTCTGCCTCTGTGGGGCTGAGCACTGTTTTTGTGGATGGAAGCTGGTCCCTGAGGAAGGGGTGGGCAGTGAGTGCCGTCCTGGTCAGCACCGGCTCCTTATGGGACAGGATGCAGTGGGGCAGTGGATGAGGCCAAGAGGCTGCTGCCCAGGCCCGACCTGTTCTGCGACGGTGGATGTTCTGAGGACAGAGGATAAAGATTCCAGAGTCCCCATGGAGGCGGCAGCTCCCACAGGAAGCTTTCCTAGGGCAGATTGGGCGCATTTGTAACGCCACGTGGCCCAGGGTGGCAGGGAGGGGTCAGGGATGGCAGAAGTAGGCCAGGCAGGCAAGGTCGAGGGCTGGAAACGAGCCCCAGTGCCGCTGGTGCTGGGAGCTGGGCTGCCTTTTCTTCTCTGGCCGTTCCCCTTTCTAGCTGGCGAGAGCTTTTGATCGCAGCCCCTTGGGTGCACAGGAGAGACCGCTCCATAGCTCACAAGCGTCCTGGATTCCTTAACCTGTCTTCCTTCTTTCTGGAGAGCAGACGTGTGTGTGGGGCGTTCACAGGCTCCGACAAGTCCCATTTCCTTACTAATAAATGTTCCTCCTCTCCTCTCTGAGCTAAAAGAAAAAGTCCAGAGGAAGAACAAGTTACCCATTTGTCACCGGCTCCTCCATCCAGACCAGGGGACACATTTTGCTGTTGCTTGTGGCCAACTCGGGGAAACAAGGATGAGGGATGTGCTTGTTTCTTTCCAATTGGTTTAATCCTGCCTGGAAGGGCCAGCCCTGCCCTTGACCCTGGCCTGGTCGCAGCTGGGAGAGTTGCAGGAGGAGGGGGAGGGCAGTGCGGGGCAGCGGCTCAGGCAGGGGCCATAGGAGACCAGACAAAAGCAGGGAGGAGGGGGGAGAGGGAATAGAAGGTTGGGGACACTGACCAGGGGATGCTCTGCCCCCCAGGGGAGGAGAGGAGGAAGGTTCCCAAACCAAAGAGGGTACAGGCCTGCGGAGAGCCCAGAGCTCTGGCTACCTTTACCTAAGGAGCTCGGCACCTCCTTGGTGACGGTCGTGCTGGTCATTTGTTAACAGGAGCATCTTGTCCAGCAAGCAGACCGTCGGAGCTCCGGCCTTGCAGCCACTAGCCCGGCGTGTCTGCATCCTGCGGGCTGTCTACCCGCTGCGCTGGGGGGCGTCTCCAGGCTCTAAGATGCTTCTGTTTTCTCTGGTATTTGCTCATCCCTGTTTAATGTACTTTGCAGCCTCTTACAGAGAACACAGACCGTGGCCAGACCACGCCTGGCCGTCGCCAGATCACAAGCCAGGTCTTGGTGGTGCCGGGGCATGTGTCTTTGTCACGATGAGCTCTCGTGATTGCAGATGTTCTGGGACCTGTCACAGGGGCCCAGAAACAATTGTTTAATATTATCTGTCAGAGTCCTGGGCAAGGAAGGCAGACCCTGTGTTGGGGGTCTCAGTTCCAACCTGGCTGTGTGATATGGGTGAGGGTCACAGCTCCCTGGGCCTCGTCCTTTCTCATATGCGAAGTGGCAGGAAACCCGTCGCTGCCCTGTCACGCCCTTCAGGTTGTTTGGATTCGAGGTGACGTTTAGTGTATGTGAGTCTCTCTGTGTCCCGTGAAGGAGGGTGTCAGTGGAGCTGCTGTGATGGTTATTCTTTGGGGGAGGTTGGCGAGCTCTCTCTCTCTGCTCTCCATCCCCCTGTCCCCCTCTCATTTCTGTGCTGCCTGTTCCCGCCCGCCCTGCAAGCTGGCCCCGCGCGCCCCCCGGACGCGGCCAGTCCCACGGCCCTGGTGGGAGCCACCCACCCAGTGGGCTCTGTGGTGTGGCGCCCAGTGGAGGAAGGGAAGAGGCCCTTCCGGCCTGTGCTGTCTTCTTTGACATCAGCCTGGAATGTTCTGGAAGCTGCCAGCAGGGGGCAGTAGCACCCCACACCTTGACCCCCTCACCTCTACTTCCCCACTGGGGCCAGAAGCCCACCTCAGCGAGCGGTGTGTGAGGCAGGCAGGTCAGGAGTGAACCCCTGACCTGGGCCGTGTGTGATGGGTGTGGCAGGGCCACCTCGAGAGCCAGACGTGGCTCCAAGTGCTGACTTCCTTGGGGGAGCAGGAGCTTCAGGGGGTGCTGTCCTGGGTGATGCTGACCAGCGGTGAGGCCCCCAGCGCCGTCCTCAGCGGCTGCTTGTGTCCACCGAGCGCCCTGTCCCGAGGGAGGGGCCACGGGGTTGGCTCCGTTGAGCACAGAGGATGGGCTGGGAGCAGGCAGGTGGGTCACTTGGTGGCCTGGGCCCCTGCCCCCTGCCCAGACCTCTGCCCTCAGCCGCCACTGCGAGCTGGCCCCGCCTATCCGCCCCCCGCCCCAGACGCGGCCAGTCCCATGGCCCCTCCACTCCTGACATGAGCCCCGGCCCCTCCTGGCCCAGCTCCCGGGGGCCCGGTTCCTGCACTCAGCCACCTCCTCTCCTCTGCATTCCTGGCACCGCTGCATTGAGGTGGAAGGTGGGTACCAGGTTCCTTTCCCAGCAGTTACCCCCCTTGCCCAACATTTGGATGACGTCGCAGGATGATCCTTACTGACCACAGGGAACTTGTTCCAGGGTTTCTAGGGACTCCTGGCCTCTGAGGAAAGAAGGATAACACGGATCTTGTGTATCTATTGTGCTTTGCCCATAGGGAGTTTTTGAGGGCTGGGGGGTGGTGGGCTTTAAGGCAGGTAGTGTCAGTGTTTCCCATTGTTATTGTTCCCTCCTCCATCTGAAACAAGAGCCAGTCATGTCCTGAACCTTGGGAATCACTTGGCTTCCCATGGGTGATGGGGGGATCTCTCTCACAGGGCCCATCTCCCCAGAAAGCAGGAATCACACACCTGAGAAATACTCGGTGCTGTGGAGTATTCTGATATGAGGGTGTCACGGTGTCTTGTTTTCTCCACTCCTATGTTTTCCAGTGTTGCTGTTATTAAATTATTCATTCGGTAACATTTATTCACTCACTCACTGGTTTATTGGTATTTATTGAGCACCTACTATGCACCAAGTGCTTTTTTTTTTTTTTTTTTTAAGTTAGGGGAATTGAGATCCCATTTCAGGCCCTGTGAATAGTCTCACCCCGCCCTCTTCTAATGAAACACAGCTGTGGCTCCAGATGTGGGGATAGAGGGGTGAGCAGGACAGAGCCAGGGGAGAGAGCTGGGCTCGTATGTAGCAAAGCAGAACTGGGAGGGAGAAGAGATGCGACAGATGTTGGGGGAGAAGAGGACAGATCAGGGTAAGAGGCGGGACAGACTGGGGAAGGAGACAAGATGGATGGGTTGGCCGATCTGGGGACAGGGAGAGGGAAGGAGACAGGAACGGGGAGGAGGGGGCAAGGGGCACGGCTCGGGGAGAGGCAGTGAGGAACACTGGGCAGAGGGGCCCGGGGGGTGGAGCGAGAGGATGGCATGGTCTCAGGAGAGAGTCTGCAGTTCAGGTTTGGGACTGGAATCCCTGAGCAGGAAGTGATGGGGCACAGTTCAGACCCAGGTTCCGGGGGCCTAGAGGTCACGGGTGTAGCCGCAGAGCTGGCCGCCAGTGGCTGGCAGCCCGCGTCAGGGGGGTGGGGGGCGTGCATCCCTGATGGCCAGCTCTTCCGTGTGCTGTGCAGGTGTGGGTGAACAGGTGCTCTGGGAATAATGGCATCAACAGGCAAAGCCCCTGCCTTCAGGGAGCTCCCACTTAGTGGCCAGAGCCAGCTAGAAGCAGAATGAGTGCAGGGTTTGGTGACGAAATGAGGTTTGTCCTCTGGCCCCTCCCTGCTCCAAGCAGAGCTCCCCACTGCCAGCCCCCTCCCCTGGTGGTCCTCAGCTAGGCTGTGTCTGCCTTTTTCTCATCGAAGTTTCCAAACATACTAGCTCTGTGTCCCTTTCCTGAGTATTCTCCTGGTTGTCAGGAGCAACTTTAATAAGTTATGGTATTAAGGACTCTTACTGACTCCACGGATGATGCCTTCCAGGTAGCCTTTATTCTTTGGAGCCATAAATAGCTTAAGGCAACATAGTAAGTAAAGCAGGACCACAGGCGGCCAGGCAGGGCCAGTGGGAGGATAATGGGGGAAATCTGGACTCAAGGGGCATCAAACCCCACCCTGTAGATGGCCAAGCTATCCTCCTTATCCATGCATCAGGACCCCATTTTTACGACGTCCAAGGAAATCTCTGGGGAAGTGGGTTCCACTCTTCTCTCATTGGTTCTAAGGTTCCTGATAGCCACACAGATGCCCTGATGCCTAAAGGCCCTCCCCCTCCCCCTCTCCTCCTTCCCAGCTGAGATCTGAGCGGCATCCCCTTCCAACCCCGGTGAAGGTGGACAGCCGCGGAGCTTTTTTCTTTATTTTGTGAAGGTTCTTTCTGATTCTCTCTTTCAGCTCTTTTCTCCTCAAGTTCAAAGAAAATCAGGTTCCTTTAACCTTTCCTCAAGCTTCTTGCTCTTTAATCCCTAATCATTTCTGCAATTTCTGTCCTCTAAATCTTTTCCAGTTCTTGCTTCTCAAGGGAAACCTTAAATTGGACACATTAGGAGTTTGGGGAGTTTTAATGGGGTGATGGCTCCTTGGTTCATATCTAATATTGCAACATAATAATGATAAAGTGAATGTTTTCATTTTTCCTCCTGTGTCAGCCTCTGTTTGCAGGGCTTCTTGTATGTATCTTAATTTAATCTTCATAACAGCTGGCCTATGAGGAAGGCATTATGATTCCATTTTACAGATGAGAAAAACTAGGCTGAGATAAGTTAAAGTCATTTGTGCGAAGTCACACCCTAGTTAATGTAAGAGGCAGGTAGGGGTTGGGGGAGGGTGCTACAGAGCTCGAAGCTGACTTTTGTAAATATGGAAATTTGTTCTAATTCTAATTTTGAAAACCTTAATAATTCATGCAGATATTTTGCGTTGTGCTTTATACAAAACCCACATTTGTTTTAATGTAAGAATAACACTTTTTATTTCGATGAACCTCAGGATAGAATTGATGCTCTGGGGAGACATGCCATGTCTACGTTGTGGCCTCAGGTCCCCAGGGCACACCCCCATGCCCCTTCGGGCTTCAAACACCCCAGAGGACAATTTCTGTTCTCTGAGTCCTGAGACCTGTCTAGCATCACCACATAGCTGGGCAGCTTTATAGGTACCTTTTCTCCTGGAGCACCAGTTCCTCAACTTCTAAGGAACGAATGATTTGTTTCTTAGAGTCGTTTTGAAGAGAATGTAAAATAATAGATACGAGAGGGTCTGCGAAGTGCGAAAGCATGACAGGCTTGGTGAATGTTTACATTTTGACATCAGGAGGCCGTTTAAGCTGCACTGAGCCTCTGATTTACTCTGGCCCTAGATTTATTTTCCTATGCTTCCACAGATTTATTCTACGAAGAGTTTCTGTTTAGCCCCATCTCTGCTTCCCAGGGTCCATATGAAGTCTGTGTTTCCCTGACTTGATTTCTCTGCCTGATTAATAGAATCTCCCTCCAAGTGAGGAGGGTGGCTGCAGGGCAGGGGGGTGTCCCCGCCCGTGAGAGCCGACATAGCCGCCCCTGAAGTTGGAATTTTCACAGAACACTCGCCCTACCTGAGCATCGGCATCTTTCAAGTATCCAGATGGAGCACGCCATGCAGGGATGCTGCTTATGGAAATGAGTCTGAGCCAGACGCTGCTCTAGGGCTTGAGAGATATCAACGAGGCCAGCAGACAAAGATTCCTGCCCTTGGGAGCTTGGATTCCAGTGTGTACGTACATGAGGTGTAAACATAAGTAAAGGTATGAATAAGCAAAATGTACCGTCCGTTAGAAAGAGAGAAAGGAGAGAGTAAGCAGAGAGGGGCACCAGGAGTGTTGGATGGTGGGTGCTACTTGTAAATGGGGGTCAGGATGAGCCTTGCCAGGAAAGTGAGATTTGCACAGCCTCCTTCAGGTCTCCATCTGAGGTCGGTCAAACTGATGTCTGTGGGCAGGGTGGAAGGACCAGATGGAAGAAAGGAATTAAGGCAGGATTAAGCCTGGCGTGTCTGAGGAGTATCAGAGTAGCCGGTGCGGCTGAAGTGGACACGAGGAGAAGAACAGCAGGAGAAAAGGTCAGAGAGGACGAGGGGAGGGCACGATATATCTAGAGCCTTCTCGGCTGGTCCTCTAAGTGAAACGGGAGCCTTCTCAGGGTTTGAGGCAGAAAAATGACATCATGTGACATCTTTTCAGCTTAGCCAGCCCCCCCTAAAAAATTCCACACCAGTTCCCTGGCTGAAGTTCGCAGGCCCTGGGAGTCAGAGGTGGGCGGTCGTTCTGTTGGAGCCACCTGGCCTGAGAGTGAGGAGAGGTGGCTGCTGGGGGGAGAGTCAGGGGGCCTGTGACCGTGCCACGAGGAGGGAGAGCGGGCCCTCAGAAGACAGACACGGACTGTCCACCACCCTCAGTTAGCTGGTGCTGCAGATAGGACCTGGGCATAAATAACAACGCCAGTAACAGGCTCTGGGAGTTCAGAGAAGGACGAGATTAATACAGATCCTGAGGATTCAAGGTTTAATTATGGGGGATGCCATTTAATCTGGGACTTAGATAGTAGGGTTTGGATATGAGCGAAGGGGCATCCTGCTGGAAATAGCTGAAATGTGCCCTGGGGTAGAAAAGCAAAGAAACAGCCGTGGTAACTGGTTCTACTTCATTGGATTGTAGGATGTATGAGGGGAAGGGTGGCAAGTTAGGTTGATTTGTGAGGGCCTCAGATACTACTTTGGATGCTCTGAGGAGATAAGTATAGCATTGTTATTCTATGTTTAAAGGATCAGGACATAAACTTGCTAGAATTCTAGAACCACTTGGTAAGGAGAGAGAGGGGTTAAGAACCAAATTCAGAGAAATGGGTAGAGTTGAGGGCCTTGTTTGGAAGATAATTGTGCAGTTGTGGGGCTTCAGGTAATTGAGTCATCTCAAGAAACAAGACCACATGACCAAAAACATGGGGAAAAAAAGAGACGATAGAAATAAACCCATAGAAGATATAGATCTTAGAATGAGTAGAAATGGACGTTAAAAGGAAGTTACATGAGAAGATGGAGAACTTCAAGAGAGAACTGGAATCTATGAACAGAAAAGAGAAAAATTCTGGAACTGAAAAATGCACCATAGGATGGGTTTAACAGTAGGTTTGGCACACCTGAAGAGAATAGCGGTCTGGAAGTAGAAGAAAATATCCAGACGAAAGAAAAAAGTGTAAAATTCAGAAAAGAGTATAAGAGAAAGAATATGGTGAAAAGGTTTAACATATATGCATTGGGAATCCCAGAAAGAGAGGAGAGATAATGGGGCAGAAACAATATCTAAAAAAATAATAGCCAGGAATTTTATGAAAGTGATGAAAGGCATCAAGCTGTGGGCCCAAGAAGCACCACGAACCTCAAGCAGGATAAGTACAAAGAAAACCCATATATCTGGGCTCCTTGGAGTAAAGTGGCCAGAAACAAAGACAAAGAGAAAAATCTTAAAGGCAGCCAAAGAGGGGAAAACATACGTGACCCTCAAACAAACATCAATAAGATCCACAGCTGGCTTCTCACCAGAAATGATGAAAGCCAGAAGACAATGTAAGGCTATCTTTAAAGTGCTAAAAGAAAATAATTGCTAATCTAGCATTCAACACCCATTGAAGACACCCTTCAAAAGTTAAAGTGAAATAGAGCATCTTTGGGCAAACAAAAACAGAGAGAATTCTTCACACGCAGGCCTATCCTAAAAGAAATACTAAAACAATTCTTAGGACAGAAGGAAAAGGATTCCAGAAGGAAGCACAGGGATATAGGAAGGAATGAAGAGTGAGGGGGTAGATAAATAAATCTACATGAATACTGACCATACAGAACTAAAACAATCACAAGAGTTACTTTTTATGAAGTGTGTATTATGTTTCGGGCAATGTGCACACATTATTTTATTCTTCACAGCAATCCTGTGAGTTTGGTTCCCATTTGGAACACAAGGAAACTGAGGTTTAGAGAGTAAAAGTAATTTGCTTGAACTTGAGTCGGTCTTACGACCAAGACTTTGTTTCTCTAAGTTGTGCTTTTCTGAAGTGTCAGTGGCTGGTCCCCTTAAGTTCCAGGGAGAACTGGTGAGGTGGGCATCCATCTGGGTCAGTCTCGGTGGCTGTCATTTCCAGGTTCTTCCCGCTCACTGTGGAAGGGTAACCCAAAGTAGCTCTGGATGTGGGCACAGCAGCTGGTTGGCCGGCTCCCTCTGTGGGGCTGGTGAGTTCCTTCTGCTTCAAATAGCTTCTGTTTTCTTCTGCACACACCGAATCACTAGCCATCTTCAAGACCCAGAAAAGAATCTCGCCCTGGCCGTGAATTCTTCCTTGATATTTCCATTTATTCTGGCCACTCCCCTTTTAATCTACCTGCAAATTAGCCATCAGTACCGTAGTGAAGAGGTCTCAGTTTCGTATGTGATGGCTCTTCTCCCTGCCATTAGACTATAAGATCCTGGAAAGCGGAGGCCGTAGCTGGTTTGACATTTACCAGCCAATGTGCTTAGTGTGGTACCTGGCACTTAGAGGGTGCTCAGGCAGCAAATACTCATTGATTTGTGAATTGTAGGTCACCCTGTCCGCCACTGGCAGTGAAGCCATAGCCAGTGTTTCGGCCATGAATACCATGTGAATAACCGCAGAGCATTTCAGCTTGCCCTGAATTTAGCAGAGTTGTTGAACTCAGTGAGGTCCAATCAGGGCTAAGTTTACATAGCGTCAAGATGTCTGGATCGGAAGTGTGAACAGTGAAGTCTGCTGAGTTATGTTTGGATTATCAACCAACCAAATTCCCAGGCACTACCAAGAGCAGTTGTTTAATGTAATTTGACTTTCTCGTAGGATCTTCTGTCAAACTGATTTGTGAGTGGCATAATAGTCAAGCCACAACAGGTGCCCCCTCAGCCCCATTGCTCTGGGCCCCACCTCAGAGCTCTGTGCCTTCCCTGTTGGTTCACCACTGGTTTTAAAACAACAAAAAAAATTTGTTTATTTATTTATGGCTGCGTTGGGTCTTAGTTGCTGCGTGCGGGCTTTCTCTAGTTGCGGCGAGCGGGGGCTGCTCTTCGTTGCGGTGTGCGGGCTTCTCGTTGCGGTGGCTTCTCTTGTTGAGGAGCACAGGCTCTAGGCACGCGGGCTTCAGTAGTTGTGGCTCGTGGGCTCAGTAGTTGTGGCTCGTGGGCTTAGTTGCTCCGCGGCATGTGGGATCTTCCCAGACCAGGGCTCGAACCCGTGTGCCCTGCCTTGGCAGGCGGATTCTTAACCACTGTGCCATCAGAGAAGTCCCCTCACCACTGATTTTTAATCTGCTTTCTCAGTGCTGATATTCATGGAAGGCTAGACACATCTGTGGGTAGGGAGGACACCCACAAGGGTACCCGTGGTGAATATTAATGAGTGTTCCATAATGAGACCGGGACACCTGTGTGCCAGTGGGAATGTAGAGGCAGAGAACAACAATTAGAGGAAAGTAAGAGAATACATGGCATTGCTGGCTGGGCAAGATGCAGGCAAGGAAGAGGGCTATGTGGGTCTAAAATGGCCCAAGTAGATTTTGGATCTCTCTTAGCTTGGCAGAGGCCAAGAGGAAAGTGATGCAGTAAAGTGGCTATAGGAAGGGTCAAATCTGGAATTTATTGAGGACCTTGTCATGCTCAGCTTTGTTCTGAAAGGCAGCCAAGAGGGAGAGAAATATCTCCCATTTTGGCCTAAGATGAGAGTGAAGAAAGAAAAGGCAAAGTAAAAGTGTTTTTGGACTAAAGCTGTAACATCCAGTGGTCCATGTACTTTTTTGTGTCACCTCTGGTTCTATTTTGTATTCCATATAACTTGAACTTAATTGGGGAGGACATTTTCGACTCCCACTCCCACCTGCCCTTCATAAATATCCAAGCACAGCAATGCGTTGTATTGCGCTAATTGAATTAAGGCCTAATCACACACATACACATACATGTGCACACATGCACACAGATATCCATTCTTTCAGTTGAAATCCATAAAAACTGGTTGATCTAAGATTTTAAAAATTATAAAACGTTGACAAAAAATCTTGCTGGGATTTTGGTAGAAATTGTATTAAACCTGAATATCAGTTTGGGGAGAGCTGACATCTTTACTATATTGAGTCTTCCAATCCATGAACACAATACGTCTCTTCATTTAATTAGATCTTCTTTGATTTCTTTCGCTAGTGTTTTATAGTTTACAGCATACAAGTTTTGTACGTTTTTCTTTTTTTTTTTTTTTGCGGTACGCGGGCCTCTCACTGCTGTGGCCTCTCCCGTTGTGGAGCACAGGCTCCTGACGCACAGGCCCAGCAGCCATGGCTCGCGGGCCCAGCCGCCCCGCGGCATGTGGGATCCTCCCGGACTGGGGCACGAACCCACGTCCCCTGCATCGGCAGGCGGACCCTCAACCACTGCACCACCAGGGAAGCCCTTGTATGTTTTTAAAAGATTTATACCTAAGTATTTCATTTCTTTTTGAGTGATTGTAAATGGCATTGTAATTTTAATTTTGGTTTCCATGTGTTCATTGCTGGTATATAGAAATACAGTTGATTTTCATATGTTGATCTTGTATCCTTTGGCCTTGCTGAACTCATTAGTTCTAGTTGTTGTTGTTGGTGGTTTTTTGGTAGATTCTGTAATTTTCTGCCCAGATGATCATGTCATCTGCACATAGGGACAGCTGAATTTTTTTCTTTCTGGTCTGCATGGCTTTTATTTCCTTTTCTTGCCTTAGTGTGCTGGTTAAAATTTCAGTATTATGTTGAATAGCAGTGGTGCGAGTGGTCAGCCTTGCTTTGATCCTGATCTTAGAAGGAAAGCACTCAGTTTTTCATTATTATGTACATTATGTGTATCTTTTTTGTAGATGTCAAGGGAATTCCCCTCTCTTCCTAGTTTTCTGAAAGTTTTTAATCATAAACAGGGGTTGAATTTGTCACTGTCTTTCCTGAATCAATATATATGATCATGTGATTTTCCTTCTTTAGTCTGTTTGTATGTGAATTATTTACATTGACTGATTGACTTTTAAATTTTGAACCACTCTTGCATATATTGGGTTGGCTAAAAAGTTTTGCAGAAAAACCCAAATGAACTTTTTTGGCTATAACCCAATATTTAGACTTACTATGTAGTACGGTAACCAAGGCAGTGTGGCGTTGGGAGAGGGATAGACACATAGATCAATGGAATAGAACAGAGAACGCAGAAATGGCCCCACACAAGTATGGCCAACTGATTTTTGATAAAGGTGCAAAAATATTTCAATGGAAGAAGCATAGTCTTTTCAACAACTGGTGCTGGGGTAATTGGATATCCATAGGCAAGCAAAAAAAAAAAAAATAGAGCCTTGACTTAATCTTACACCCTATACAAAAATTAACTGAAAGTGGAATATACAGATTTAAATGGAAAAGATAAAACTATAAAACATTTAGAAGAAAATATAGGACCTGGCGAAGACTTCTTAGATGTGACACCAAAAGCATTATACATAAAAGAAAAAAATTGATAAATTGAACTTCATCAAAATTAAAATCTTATACTTTGTGTAAGATCCTGTTAAGAGAATGAAAAGATAAGTTACAGACTGGAAGAAAATACTTGCAAACCCCATGTCTGACAGATAACTTATATCTAGACTATATAAAGAAATCTTAAAACTTAACACTAAAAAACCAAACAATAGAATTAGAAAATGGACAAAAGACATGGAGGGACATTTCACCAGAGAGGATGCAGAGATGGCAAATAAGCACATGAAAAAATGTTCAACATCAGTAGTTGTCAGGGAAATGCAGTTAAGACCATGACGATATATCACTATACATCCATCAGGAGAGCTAAAATAAAAAATAATGACAGGGTCAGACGCTGCTGAGGGTGTGGAGAACCTGGGTCTTTCGTACATTGCTGATGAGAAAGGAAAAAGGCCACTCTGGAATATAATTTGACAATTTCTTAAAAAAGTAAATATGCCGGTGCAGCCACTATGGAAAACAGTATGGAGGTTCCTCAAAAAACTAAAAATAGAGTTGCCATATGATCCAGCAACCCCATTCCTGGGCATATGTCTGGAAAAGACTGTAATTTGAAAAGATACATGAACCCCTATGTTCATAGCAGCACTATTCACAGCAGCCAAGACATGGAAACAAACCAAATGTCCATCGACAGAGGAATGGATAAAGAAGATATAGTGTATATATGCAATGGAATATTACTCAGCCATAAAAAGAAATAATGCCATTGGCAGCAACATGGATGGACCTAGAGATTATCATAGTAAGTGAAGTAGAGAGAAAGACAAATATCATGTGATGTCACTCATATGTGGAATCTAAAATATGACACAAATAAACTTATCTATGAAATAGAAACGGGCTCACAGACATAGAGAACAGACTTGTGGTTGCCAAGCGGGGTGTGGTAGGGGGGCTTGGAAGCCTGGATTGGGAGTTTGGGGTTAGCAGATGCAAACTATTATATATAGAATGGATAAATGATAAGGTCCTATTGTATATAGCACAGGGAACTATATTCAATACCCTATAATAATCCATAATGGAAAAGAATAAAAAAAAAGAAAAAAATATACACTTACCATATAACCCAGCACACACACTTCTAGGCCCTTATTCTAGAGAAATGAAAAACTTATGTTCATACAAACCCTCTATATTGATAGCTTATAGCAGCTTGTTTGTAATAGCCCCAAGCTGGAAACAGCCAAAATACACTACAATAGGCTAATGTTTAAATGAACCGTGGACATATATGCCATGGAATAATACTCAGAAATGAAAAGGAACTATTTACACACACAAAAACTTGGGTGGATCTCAACGGCATTTATTTTGAGTGAAAAAAGCCAATTTCAAAATGTATATTCGGATAACATTTCTAAGTGACAAAAGTAAGGCATTGGAGAACAAATTGGTGGTTGTCAGGGGTCAGGGATGTTGGGGATTAGGGTGGGGAGGGAAGGTGTGATTCTAAAGGGATAGTGTGAGGGAGATCTTTGTGTTTATAATATAGTTCTGTATCTTGATTCCAGTGGTGGTTACCTGAATCTACACATGTGGTAAGACAAAGAACTGTAACACACATGTACTAATGTCAGTATCCTTATTTTGATATTGCATTTTAGTTATGTAACATGTAACCATTTGCGGGAAACTGAGCGTAGAATACAAGGGACCTCTCTGTACCATGTTTGCAATATCCTGTGAATCTGTAATTATTTCTAGATTAAAAGTTAAAGAAAAGCAAACCTAGAAAGTATTTCAGCCATACTAAAAGATATAGAGAACAGTACAAAAAACGCTGTGTGCCCGCTACCCAGCATGAAAGAGGCCCCCAAACATTACAGAGCTCCCTGTGGATACCCCGCAGCCGCCAGATCACATTCCCCTTCCTCTGCTCACTTCCTCAAAGTGACCACTCTCCTAATTTTGATGTTTATCATCCTCATATTTATACTTCCACCACAAATATATGTATCCTTAAATAATGTGTAATATTGTTCTACATATTTTAGAACTATATACATGCTGTCAAATTGTGCTTACCCTACAACTTGCCTTTTTTCACTTGAAATATGTCTTTTGAGATTTGTCACATCAGTATACATAGCTTTAGTTTAATCATTTAAAATGGTGTAGTATTCTACTGAATTAATTTGCCACAATTATCCATTTCTTTGATGGACATTTAGGGTATTTCCAATTTTTCCTTATTATGGCCAATACTACAATAGTCATTTTAATAAAAATCTTCTTGATCATACTTAGAAGAGTTTTAGGGGATATATTTTGGACTGGAAATGCTGGGCCATGGGTATGGGTTATATGCATCTACAGCACTACTAGGTATTGCCCAATTGTACTTCAAAGCGATCTTCCTAGGACCTTAAGAGAACTCCTGTTGGGTCACATCATTGCCAGCATCCAGCAGTGTCACATTTTTTGCCAATCTAATGGGTATGAAGTAGAATTACATTGTGGTTTGAATGTGTGTTCCTTGTCTTCTGGTGTTGTTGAGTGTTAAAAAATATGCTTTTTGAGCATTTTGGCATATTCTTTAATGAAGCTCTACTCATATTCTTTGTCCATTTGTCTGTTGGGTGGTTGTCTTATTATTTGTAGAAGTTCCTTATTATAGATAGAATTTTTGTATTGTTTATGTGCATTGCAAGTAAATTCTCTATGTCTGTGACTTGTACGTTAAGTGTGTTTATCTGAGGCCCTGAAAGTTTTAATTTTAACCTGGTTGAATTTATCAGTCTTTTCTTCAACAGTCTGTGCTTTTTGTGTCTTGCTAAGAAATTTCTTTCCAGCCTACAGGTCACAAGGTGTTTTCCCGTAGTTTAAATATTTCTAAAGGTTTTAGAGTTTTGCTTTTCACGTGTAGGTCTTAATCCACTTGCAACTGATTTTTTTGTGTAAGATGTGAGGTAGCAACTAGATCAACTATATTTCCGTATGGATAGTTGTCCCAGGACCACTGACTGAATATTCCATTCTTACCCTGCTGATCTGCAGTGCCACCTCTGTCATATATCAAGTTATTTTTATATGCGTAAGTCTCTCTTTGGACCCTTCCTTCTCCCTGATTAATCTAATGTTTATCCCTATGCCAACATTGTTTTGATTACTGTAACCTTATTACTATAACCTTGATTACTATAACCTTATAACCTTATTAGTAGTCTTGATTTTAGGGAGGGCAAGTCTATCCACCTGATTTCTCTTTTTCAAATTTCTGGCTATTTTTGGTCATTTACTTCTCCTAGAAGTTATCAGTTTCTGTGGACTTTTGATTGGAATTTCACTAAATTATACTTTTGTTTGGGGAAAATCAGTATCTTTGTGGTATTTAGTCTTCCTATCCTTTAAAATTGAATACTTCTCAGTTTTTTAGATCATCTTTAATGGCATGAAATAGTGTTTTATAATTTATCTATAAGGATCTTGCACACCTTCTTAGATTTAGTCTTAGATACTTTGTAGTTTTATTTGCTGTTGTAAATTGTATTTTTAAAATTAAATGTTCTGGCTGTTTGATGTTGATGTGTAGGATTATGATTGTTTTTTGTATAATAGTTTTATATCCCACGACTTAGCTGAATTCTCTTATTAATTTTAATTATTTTTAAAACGTCTTGGATCTTCTATATGGAAATCATATTATTTGTGGATAATCACAGTTTTATACTTCTAGTAAAATGCTTAATAGAGACAATGAAGGTGGTATTCTTACTTTGTTCCTGATTTTAAAAAGAAATACTTCTATTTCACCGTAAGAACAATGTTTGATAAAGTTTTTGGTGGCTATTAAGAAGGTCCCTTCTATTTCTATTTGATAAGATTTTTGAAGTACCTAATGCTTTGTTAATCAAAAGATTTATGTCTCTATTTTGTTGATTATGTACTTTTTCTACCTTTCCTTAGTGTGATTTATTATGTTGGTAGATATTCTAGTATTGAATTTTCCTTGCCTTTGTGAGATAAATCTTACGTGGTTGTGATGTGTTATGATTGTAAACATTATTTGATTCAGTTTGTTAAAAAAATTTTATTCAACATTTTTACATCTCTTTATGAATGAGTTTGGTCTGAAATGTTTCCTTCTTGTATTATCCTTGTTTGACTTTGGAATCAAAGTTTTGGAAGCCTCATAAGTTGATGAGTTTTATTCCTTTTTCTCTTGTTCAAAACCTTTTGAATAAGGTTGAAATTATTTATTCTTGAGGGTTTGGTAGAATATGCTTATAAGACAATCTGGCCCAGGGATTCACCCACCCCCAAAATGGATTTTAACCACTGATTTAATTACTTTAACAATTAGTGTGTCCGTTTTTATATGTTTTGCTAAAACATTTTATTTAGACTTTCAATTTTGTGGTTATAAAATTTTCATCCTCTCTTCTTATCTAATACATGCATTTAAGACTAGAAGTGTCCCCCTGGCACAGTTTCCAGAACTTTTGATTTGTAGTGTTCTCATTGTCAAAGAAATTTTCATTTTAAATTATTTTGGTTAAAAATACTTTGCTTTTTCAGCTTTACTGAGATATGATCGACAAATAAAATTGTAATATTTAATATATGTATACATTGTGACAGGATTCCCACATTTGAGTGAATTACTAAATTTATCTCCTCACATGTTTATGTTTTTTTTTTTTTGGTGAGAATACTTAAGTTCTCCTTTCTTAGCAAATTTCAGTTACACAATACAGTATTAGCAGTTATAGTCATCATGTTATACATTAGCTCTTCAGATCTTATTCATGTTATAACTGAAAATTTGTACCCTTTTGTCAGGCTCCTCCTATTTCCTACAGCCTCCTGTACCCTGTGACCTCAACTCTCTGATGGGCTCAACAAAATTAGTCAATTTTCAGATTGCTTGGTGATTTTTTTTTTTAAGCAATTAAAAAAAAATTGCATGGGCTTCTCATTGCTGTGGCTTCTCTTGTTGTGGAGCGCAGGCTCTAGGCATGCAGGCTCAGAAGTTGTGGCACACGGACTTAGTTGCTCCGCGGCATGTGGGATCTTCCCGGACCAGGGCTCGAACCCATGTCCCCTGCATTGGCAGGCGGATTCTTAACCACTACGCCACCAGGGTAGCCCTGCATGGTGATTTTTGATTGTAAGTGTGGGAATGATGCTTTTTTCCAACTTTCTGTATCCTAGGCAGAAGTCTGAAGTCCTTCTGTTTTTTTCTCTGTAAACTGTTTATATCTTTTTTTTAACTGTTTATATCTTGATCCCATTTTTCCATGGAGTTGCTTTCTTCTAATGTATCTTCTGCTTTACTCATTCCCTTTTCAGCTTGTGTACACTGCTGTTAAATCCATCCACTGAGTTTTAAATTCTAATTTACCTTTAATTCTAGACTCCCAGTGTGGTTCTTTCTCAAATCTGCTTGGTCATTTGGAAAATAGTTTTCTGTTAGCCTGCAGATTTTTTCAAGCTTCCTTTTCTTTTCTTTTCTTTTTTATTTTATTTTATTTTTTGCGGTACGTGCGTGGGCCTCACTCTCGTGGCCTCTCCCGTTGCGGAGCACAGGCTCCGGACGCACAGGCTTAGCGGCCATGGCTCACAGGCCCAGCCGCTCTGCGGCATGTGGGATCCTCCTGGACCGGGGCATGAACCCGTGGGCGCTGCATCGGTAGGCGGACTCTCAACCAGTGCGCCACCAGGGAAGCCCCAAGCTTGCTTTTATTAAAGAATACATATTTCTTCTATAATGTAACACTATAATTTCAATATATGATGCCTTTGCAGGTCTGTTTCTGCTGCCTTTTGTTTCTGCTTATTTTTATTCATGGTACTTTGCTCCCTTGTGTACTTGGTTATTTTTTTAATTTTTATAGCATTTTTGTTTCTTTACTTACTATTTATTTTTGGCTGCGTTGGGTCCTCGTTGCTGTGTGCAGGTCCCCTCCAGTCGCGACAAGCAGGGGCTACTCTTTCGTTGTGGTGTGCGGGCTTACTGCGGTGGCTTCTTCCGTTGTGGAGCTCGGGCCCCAGGCGCGAGGGCTCAGTAGTTGTGGCTCACAGGCTCTAGGGCGCAGGCTCAGCAGCCGTGACTCACGGGCCCAGTTGCTCCGTGGCATGTGGGATCTTCCCGGACCAGGGCTCGAACCCATGTCCCCTGCATTGGCAGGCGGGTTCCCAACCACAGCGCCACCAGGGAAGTCCTACTTGGTTATTTTGGACTGTAAGCTGCAGTATTTTTATGGGTACTTATTTGTGGCATTTCTCTGAGTCCTAGGATAAAGATCCATTCTTCCAGAGAAGATTTTGTTTAGTTCTTCCATATGCCTGTGGGCTCTACTGGTCCTAACCTATTTAAGCTGAGTTAATTGTTTGAGTTTATTTAGACAATCCAAGTGGGCTATGAATCTGACTTGTGGTTACGGTTTTTCAGTGATAGTTCTTTTTTTTTTTTTTTCTTCCTGCTTTCCTTTGTCCCAAGGCCACTTTCCTTGTAGTTCCTGGGAGCGTGAGGGTGGGCTGGGCTTATGCCTCCTTATCTTGAGGGTATAGCCTTTCGGGTTCCCACACTTATGGGAGGAGGTTCACTCTTGGACTTTCCATGTTGGGCAGGTTTTGGGTTTTGTCTTATCTTCTAAGCCTTGTGAGGCTGAGCAAACTTAAGGTTCAAGTTCTTTTACTTTGGCAAATGCCTTCAGGACAAATGTAACTTCAGAATTCTTGACTCCCTTTGTCACATAGATTTTTGACCTGATTGTTCCTTAGTTGTCAGCTCTTTGAGATTCTTAAAGAAAAATTTAAATATCTTATCTAGCATTTAGTTCTTTCCTTTTCAGAAGGAAAATCTATCCAACAATCCTGCAAGTTCTTATACTGGAAACAGTAGACTTTATTGAGTTTTAAAATTTAATGACTGCAAAATTTATTTATAGAAATTCCACACTATTTAAAAACATTATCTTATTCCTTTCTTGTTTCTGACACTTTATTTTATATTACAAATGAATTTGAATTTTTGATTTTACAGCCTGTATCGAATAATTCTGTGAACTAATAAAACTCCTGTGGGTCGGTTGTTGTTTCCAATGATTCTTGTTTGCCTTATCCTTTTTTCTCACATTTTGTAATTTGGGCTATCAGCTTTTATGTAATGGAGCTTTGTCAGTGGTATTCTGTGCAGTGTTTATCAGAGTGTACTCTTCTAGAGAAGAGTGTTGACATTTGTTTCCATCACAGGCTCAGAGCATTGCCAGAGGGGCCACCTCTATGTGACTTTCTCAGTTGAGAGGTTCAGAGACTATGCAGTCAGTGTAAGGTGGGCCTGTGGTTATGAAATTTTAAGAAGACATTTTTTGGCTACCCAGCCCCCAGGCCCCGAGAGACGGGCTTCTGTGCCACTTTCCTTTGACAGTGCATAGATTTTTTTTTTTTTCTAGTTCACCCTTGCACAAAGACCATAGCCCTCCAAGTGTTATGGTTTTTCAGATGTGATTCCCCATTTCATCCTGGCCCATGGCTTTGGTCTCTTGTACCTAGATGGCTATTCAAGCCCAGGATGCTTTATTTTTCTTTTAATCAAGACCAGAAAGTGCTCTGCGTGCAGCCACAGCCTCAGCACCATGTTCCACACCCCCACTCTGGTTTTCAGCTTCCTCTTCCTTTTTTTTTTTTCCTCTAGAGATTTTCCTTGCTTTCTTAAGAGATCAGACAAGCATTTAAACACTGTTTTATTTTATCCAGCGTTTCTAAGTAGTTGGTTAACAGGAGGCTTTTCAGCTATCTCATCTCTCACGTTGCTGGAAATTGATGGTAACTCAGTCATTTTTTTTAGGGAGCATCTATATGATGTCCAATATCTCATTTGAATACTTTTTAAAAAAAGTTTTCACTGATATTTTTGAAGGCTGAAAATAGTGAAGGCAAGGACCTCATCATATTTATCTTTGTATTTCTCATGCCTGGGTATAAAGTACCAATAATTGTTTCAAAAATGAGGAAATAGGAAGTTTACCTAGAGCATGTCATTAGCTATTCTTTCAAGACTGAGCTCACTTCTGAACATCGATAAATAAAATGTCTCAACCGATCTAAAAACTATTCTTAAGCAGACATCTGATTAGAGTGCTTTTATTTGTCCACAAAAAAGTTTCTTCTGACTTTGTGAGTGTGAAGGCTTTCCTTACATCCAAGTTAATGTTGGCCTATAGGTAAAAAATCAGGTGGCTAGCAAGGCTATTTCACTCCATTTTGGTGACCTCTTTCCTGGGCCAAGTCTCCATGTGGACATTCTTAATTCCATTATCGTTTGTAGACTGGATACCAGTGCAACGTGATTATGGCAAACAGTATTAACAACAGCGTTCCACGCCCCCTCCTCTACCCTTCAGCTTACATATTTGATCACACACAGAGTATATTAGACGTGTGCTCCCCCTCTGGAAAAATAATTACAGCTGTCTTTAGGCATTTGCATGCCCAGAAGGAAGGCGTTGCTGTGTACACAGGCCTTGGGAAATGGGCACTTGCATGACGTCCTGCCCTCCTGCAACCTCCTCCTATGGGGTTCCCTTCCCCACCAAGCAGAGCAAGGCAACATCCAGTACTGAGGCTCTGCCAGGCCTCATTGGTTAATTGCCAGCCACTGTGGGAGTTAATCAGAGATTTCCAAGCCAGCCAGAGAGGAGATTTGAGAGAAAACAGAGCAGGCAGCTGCCAGACATAATCCCCTACCCACCTGTCCTCTCTAGGATGCTTGAGAGTTGGAGATTTTGAGGCAGCTTCTGGATGCGATGGTGTTGCTCTGGGCAACCCAAGAAGCAAGTAGAGGATGGAGAGATTGGGGGTGGGGGGTTAGGGGAGGTGAACCTTGGAGCCGAGAGTAGGAGCAAAGGGACATTGCATTTTCTCTGTGGGTGGTGCTGGGTGTGGACATGGAGAGGCTACTGCTAACTCACAGAGGCAGACAGACTCCTGGGAGCTGTGGTTTCCAGGGTCTCTGTATTTGTGTTTGGTGCTTCAGAGGGGAGTTTAAACCAATGCAAATGCATGTGACCTTGACTGTCAGGCAGTAAGAAACCGCAGACCCATTCTCCATCATCTAGTTTTCTAATCAGATTGTTGGCACGCCAAACACACTCCATGCCTTATACTGCAAGCATGAGTTGTAACTCTAGAGAGAGCTAGCTGGATGTCAGGTTCAGTAGGGAAAGCTACGTTGACTGTATAACCCACAAATGCGTACTGTTGGTCACTATGACAGGGATTTGGCCCTAAACCCCTCTGTAGAACTCCAGGTCCTAGGAAATCAAGTCCGACCATAGGTGGGTGTGGGTTCCCTCATATCCAAGCCCAAGCTTTCCTGCTCACACCTCCTTTCTCTTTGGCCCACCTTGGTTCCTGTTTAGTTTTTTAGGGAGTGGGGCGCGGGAAAAGGAGTTGGGGGAAGTCCTGGGCCCATTTCATGACCAGCCCTCTTGGTGGGCCGAGGGATGAGCAGGTGTAGATAACCATCTTAAAGGAAAGGCCAGGAGGCTCAGACCCTCGTGTCCTCAAGAATAAGTGTCAGAATTTCAGGTGCCAGCCTTTTACCTCCTCCCACATCACATTCCCACCCCACCCCCCAACAGCCCCTTGGCCTGATAGTGTCTTTGGTCTCAGTCTGGATTATGGCTCCTTGAGACAGAGGCAGAAGGAGCATCTTGGTTCCCCTCAGTGTTGAGTAAGTCAGTATTAAAGAGATCCAGAGGATTTCCTTAGCAACTCCAGTCTCAGGGTAATGGTTTTCTGGAGGACCCTCTTCCACTCCACGCTGCTTTCTGTCCGCTGAGAATCTCCCGAGCAAGTGTCCCATTGTTGTACCTTTCTTCCCCCTAGAACATCCCATATCTTTGTCTCAGACTTTCCTTTGCTTACTGTTATTTGGACTTCTGCCAGAGGTGGTTTTGTCCCTGAGATATGGAGCTTGCCTGTGGACACAAGGACTCTTTCTGTTGGTCCCTAAAACAGGAGCACTTTCCTGGGACTGCTCTGCCCCATTAGATGGATTTAGTGTTAGATCCTGAGCCCTCCTGGTTTGTCTGGCCATCGGCAGGTGACTGTCCATGCCTGGGAAATGCCAGAGATGTGATGCCCACCACCTAGGATCCCTCTGGGTGCTGAGTTGAGAAGTGAGTCTAGGGCTAGGGCTGGAAGCAGAGACCATCTGAGGGTCCATTGCAGTGATCCAGGTGAGAAAGGGTGGTGGTGGTTCACCTCAGATAGTAGAGGTAAAGGGAGAAACAGCTGGATTCTGAGTCAATTCTGTAGGTAGAGCCTATGCGATTTCTTGACAAACTGGATATGGGGTGTGAGAAAGAAGAGTGGTGAAGGGTGACTTCAAGATTTTAGGCCTGGGCAAGCGCAAGGATTGTGTTCTCATGAACTGGGATGGGGGATTTAGTGGGGAGCAGATTTGGAGTTGGGGAGAGGAAGATTGGAAGTTCAGTCCTGAATATATTAAATTTAAGGTTGTATGTGTATATCCAAGTGGAGGTATCGAGTAGACATTAGGATATAGGTGTGAGTTCAGGGGAGACACCTAGGCTAGAGATGTACATATGCGAGCCATCAGTGGGTATAGATGGAGGAGAGCGGAGGAGAGGACAGGACAAGGGAAGCAGAGAGGAGGGGACAGGAGAGGACAGAAGAGGTCCAAGGACTGAGCCCTGGGACACTCTAAACTTAAGAGGTTGGGGAGATAAGATTTTGTGCATGTCTGTGCTTGTTTCGTGTTTTTCCATCTTCCACTGGAATGCAAGCTCAGTGAGGGCGGTGACATTTTGTGTCTGTGGCCCAGTACTAGCTACTCAGTAGAAATCTGTAGGATGAAGGAATGCAAAGCTTTATACCCGCCGTGTGATCTCTGACGGTGAAGGAGGAGTTGGCAAGCTTGCCTTCTTGGGTGCCACGGATCCAAGCCAAGCCAGACCTGCAGTCCTGAGTGGATGTGGGTGGTGCACTCTGGCATCTCCCCATCCCCTTCCATTGTATGTATGTTGAAGCTGCTTCCTGGGGGTGGAAGTTGGGAGCGGGGGCGCTGAGAGGAGCCAGAAGTCCTGCAGGATGCCTGCAGAGGCCACAGCAGCTTCGGAGGGTGGCCACTCACGTGTCCCCGGAGGAGTGACTCTGGGGGAAGGGGGCTCAGCTGCTGCCCTGAGCCAGCTCCTTCCGGAGCTCACCTTCCTGCTGTGACTCTCTGTATGGCGTGTGTGTGTTGAAAGCCCAGGAAGTGCTGTAGTCCTGTTATCCCTGTCCTTTCCCTCCCAGGAGTCTAAAATCCAATTCCTGAGAACATCAGCAAACATAATGGATGCAGACGCCAGAGGAAATGCCAGAAGGGCTCGGGTGGCTTCTCCAGCCCCCCACGCAGCCCAGCTCAAATGAGCACATCCCTGACCCTGATGGATGAACCTGAGAATGCCCCAGCTCTGCCTCAGGCCTTCCCACCCCCGTATTCTGCTCTCCTTTCCCAGGGTTAATTACTGGGTGCCCCACCAAGGCCAGGTGCACCCCACTCTTCTGCATGTGCCCCTTTAATTCTGTACCCTCTGCTCCCCTCCCTCCCAAACCAGATTCCCTTTGTAGACTGAGCTCAGCTCCTCAAGCAGAATTCCTTAATCTCAGTGTTTTCCTTTCTCGGCCTTCTTGGCTTCTTCCCGTTCTCGTTCTTGATGTGATTTCCACCTGCGATCCTCCAGGTACAGAGCTCTGGGCCCGGCTCCAAGGGTATTGACCAGCTAGCCCTGTGTCCAGCCACCAGCCTCTCGTCTCCTGTGGGTCTGTCTGGAGCTGCTACCTACGGTTGCAGCCTGTGTCTGTCTGCTCCATACCCTCTTGTAGGAAGTTATTGACAACGTGCTTTCAGACTGGTTATTTAAAATGCAACGGGAGCCCGCAGGCTTAAGGATTTATAGCATACAGATGCTTAAGAATAATAGAGTAATTAAGGGGGAAGGCTGATGGGGAAGATACATAAAAATCACCCACAATTCTATGACGTAGAGATAACCACTGTGAACACTAGCTGTGTGTCTTTCCAGTTTGTTCTGTGCATATTTATAAAGCATTGCTGTGATCATACTCTTGATTTCACTTTTCACCCAGGCTGCTTTTGGGTGGGCATTACAGGTGCATGAGAAACATCCTTCTGCAAATCTTGTGTGGAGAAGCCTCAGCTCCTGGAACATTGGTCCAGCTCTTCTAAGGCAGCCCCATCCCAGACCAGATCCTGCCTATCACTCTGCTGCACTGAGAAATCTGTATTTTCTTTGGGTTTCATCAGCTTCAGGCCCTTATCTGGGCTGAGCTCTGCCTGCACTCACTTGCCCCCAAGAGGGCTGTTGCTCTTCTGTTACCTGGTTTTATTCTGAGTGCAGCAGCGCTGTCCCTGCCTGGCTTTGAGCAGCAAGGATCTCCTGGATCCCGTGTCGCAGGGAGCAGAGGCAGCATCCTCTTCCTGGTCTTAGGGATGCCCCACCTTCTTTTGATCTGTTTTTGCATTTGGAATTCAGAGCACTTTTCTGCTTTTCTCCTTTGCGGAAAGGGCCAGAGGCTGTTTTCTCTCCCATTACCAGTGAAAGTTAGCTTATACTAGCAGCCACTTCCCACGGGCTTCTCATTGTGGTGGCTTCTCTTGTTGAGGAGCACAGGCTCTAGGCACGCGGGCTTCAGTAGTTGCAGCACACGGGCTCAGTAGTTGAGGCTCATGGGCTCTAGAGCGCAGGCTCAGTAGTTGTGGCGCACGGGCTTAGTTGTTCTGCGGCATGTGGGATCTTCCTGGACCAGGGATCGAACCCATGTGCCCTGCATTGGCCAGTGGATTCTTAACCCCTGCGCCACCAGGGAAGTCCCGGGAGGGACTTTTTTTTAGGGGATAATGAACAGGCCAGGGGTGAACAACCCGTAACAGCAGTGAAAATGCTTTGGGCAAATTTCATCGTGAAATCAACCCAGAGCTACAGAAACTCACAGGCACCCCGGGACCCCGGTGGGAAGGAAACATGGAGAATGAGTGTCCTGGAGGATGGCTCTTGGATAGGATGGCTTGGCCGAGGGGCTGGGGACCTCACCCTTGGGTTGGGGGTTGCAAGGCCAGGCCCTCTAGAATGCTCTAGAGGTCCCATTGCTCTGGGTGGACATCAAGCGTTAGAGTCTGGCCTCTGTGCAGGGACCTGGGATGGGGTAAAAGAAGGAATACTTTCTGAGCCCTGCCTGGCTACCTGGCTCTGGCCCCAGAGATGCTGCAGAGCTGTCTGTCCCAAGGAGCAGAGGATGCACTGCTAGAATTTAAAATGGCTGAGCTCAGCTCTGCTGCCGGGTCCCTGGGCTTTTTGGTGGCCACTGTTCCCTTTTTTACTCTCTCTCTCTTTCTCTTAGGCTAATGCACAAGACTAAATTCACCTTAATTAGGAGAATTATTTGTCTTATAAATTTCATACCTAATATTCAAGCAGGAGCCTTTCTCCCTCAGCGTATTTATTAAAGATACCCTGGGAGGCATGTTAATGACTCATGACGTCATGAATATTTAGACCGAAGGAGCTGGAGGCAGGGAAGAGGGGAGGGGAGAGGAGAACAGATCATTTTAGGAACCAAAAGGGGTGAAGTTTTCCTCTTGGATGGGGGCTGGCTGGGAAGAAATACGATTTCCGTATTCAGAGGTGTGAGTTCTGTTCTTGTCCAGAGCCGAGTAGAGCCGGGGCTGCCATGCGTGCGGCTGAGTTGGGCTTGCTTTGCATTTGCTTCAGGACGCCAAAGCACACATTTCAATGAACGATGGAGGAAACATCTTAGCCCCGTGCTGCAGCCATCCTGTCTTCTTCTCTGGCTGTCTGGAAGCAGCATTTGGTGTAGATTCAGCATTTACATGACTGACCTTAAAGCCAGCCTTCATCCAGAAACTGAATATTTTATAATTGAAATAACAGGGAAATGGGGAGCCTGGAAGCTCATCTCCAGCCCTGGGGGAGAACTCTTTCATGGTTATACTCCCCAGTGCCCTTATTTCTCCAGACCCAAACGATGCACAAATTACCCTGTCTCCTGATGAAACTGGCTTATTGAGCAGTCTGGACTTAGAGGGATACAAAGAGGGATACAGGATGAGTCTCCCCTCCCATCCCCTAGTGACATCTCCGACAGAGCCCTGGCTTTCCGGCCCCCTGAGGAAACAAAGGGCTCCTGGTCTGGTCTGGTGTACCCTTCATCTCCGCTACGCATCGGAGTCAGTGCTCCTCTGCTCTCCTCCAGACGCTTCGGTGCAGTCAGGGGCTGGCTGCTCTCTTAGGAGCGGAAGTCTTCATCCTTAGCAGTGCAGTAGGAATACGCTCTGGGCTGTCCGTGCCCCGGGGGCTGGGGAGGAGGGGCAAGAGGTGTCCAGACGGACCAGGGGCAGACCCAACCCTTCTGCTAGGGTTGAATGAGATCCAGCATCTCCTTCTTGCAGGCACTTCCGACATCTACAGTTGATTCTGTTGGAGCTGCCTTCTCTTGACTCAGATTCAGGGAAGCATCTTCCTCCCCTCCCCACGGGAAAGGGAGGAAAAGTCCACAGTGTTCTTTGCCCCAGGGCTTTAACTCCAGATTTCTGAAAATTATCTTGACTTCTCTCTTGTCTTCTGCTCATATAAACTGTGTTTGGGGAAGAAGATGTGAGAGTAGTTAGAGATAGAGCCTTCTCATAAGTTTCTGGAAGCTTCTGTAAGAAGGTAGGAAGTAACTTCATGCCTGTTATTTTCAGGTTTGAGGCTTTAGCTCTGATTCTGCAAGCCAAGGCAACTGGAGAGGTATCATTCAGCATATCTTACATTAGCTTTCTGTAATTGAAGTGATATATTGACAGTACACACAGGAGCTCCCCTCCCATCTTCATGTCATTCATTCGTTCAATCATTCATTCACACATTGAATTCCTTGGCTCTTGTGTTGTGCAAGGGGCTTAGTGTTAGGGATACAGATACGAGTAAAGACAATCATCCCTGCCTTTGGGAAGCTTCTAGTTGGGTGGGGAGGTAGACTGGCTAATACATATGATAATCCTCAAAGAGAGGGAGGATAAAGGGCCATGAGAGAACATGCGGGGGGCTCCCAGCTTAGTCGGTGCGGGTATCAGGGAAGGCTTTCTGGAGTAAGTGGTAACTAAGGTAAGCCATGAAGACTGAACAGGTATTAGCTAGACAAAGGGGATCAGCAGTCTAGACAGAGGGAACAGCATATGCAAGGGCTCAGAGGGCAGAGAAAGGTCCATTTGGGGAATTACAGGAAGTTCAGGGTGACTGGATCATAGAGAACAGGGCAGGGTTTGAGGGCTCAGGGATGAAACGAGAGCTGGGACCAGAGTGGTGGCTGGAGCCTGATCACAAAGGGCCTGGCCCCAGGAGGGGACTTTATCCTGAGGGCAAGAGGCAGTCCCTGGAGGTTGTCTTGTAGAGGCTGATACAACCCGTTTCCTAGTTATAAAACGACCCTTGGCTGTGGGCAGAGAGTGGGTTATAGGGGCCTCTCCTGGAGTCAGGGAGACCAGCTAGGAGGCTGCTCCCATGTTTCTCTGGTCCTGTTTGCTACTAGTTTAGTCCAGGGGAGAGAAGTTGGTGGCCTGGATTGGGCTAAGGCCAGTCAGGACCAGAGAAAAGAAGGCAGATTCAAGAAACGTCTTGTTTCTCATCTGCGTATGCTCATTTTTTTACTGTAGAAAGAGCCCCTCCATCTGTGCTGTCGCCTCGGTGTCCCCACACCTACTGTCCTCTTCCATGGCCACCCCAGAGATTTATAAGCACAGATCCTAGTCCCTTAGCTCTGGGGTCAGGGCATATGTGATTATGGGATGAGTTGCCATGGCAACCCAGAGCCAGTTTGGGTTTGGCCTGGCAGATTGAAGGTGAGGGATGGAGGCAAAAATGCTGTGATGAGCAGAGGAGTTTTGGCTCCGAGTCTGCCCTAACACAGGCTGAGGAGAAGGGACTTGTTCTGTATGCCTGAGGACAACCTGCCAGGCTCCACAGGGAGGCCAGGCCGCTGGGGAGGGAGAAGCCAGGTCTGAGTTCTGACCCGTGGGAGGCATCAGAAGGGGTTATGGTAACTATGGTAACCGGAAGTGCATGACTCCATGGAGAGTGAGCTCAGGCTCTCCCTGACCTGCGGGTACATTAGGGCGGCCTGTGGTCCGAGATCTGAAGCTGCCCAGGGATGGGCAGCAGGCGGGTGATGGACAGATGAGGCATTGTCTCCAGAGCCAGGAGAGAGTGTTCTGGGAGGGGCTGGGGAGTTTATGAGGGGCACCCCAGTGCTGCCCACTGATCACGTCATTGTAACACCCTGGGCCCCTGACTCTGTGGGGTCTCCTCAGATCGTCTGCTGCTTCCCTAGTAAACTTCCGGGATGGAGTCCTGCCGAAGATGTCCTCCCTGCCCTCCCTCCTCAGCCTCCACGTCTCCCTTTGTTCTTGTGCATGGCTCTGCTCTGCTCCAACAGTGATGGTTGCTGGTGAAGCTGGATTTCTCCCCGTGTCATTCTCCCTTGTCCCCCCTGTTGGTCATCAGGCCCTTGTCCGGCTATGCTGACATCCTGGTGTGAAGGCTTCCCAACAGTGTTTCAAAGCCTGGGGAAAAGAAGCAGACAGTGGCTAGAACCCCCCAAAAAAGTCCCCGAATCTCTTCCCATTCCCAACCCACAGGGAACCCACCTCCTTCCTCAGTTTCCTCCTTTTGTAGTGGGTGAGCCTGCAGCTTGCTGGGGTGGTTGGCTGCAGGGTGAAGGTGGAAAAAACTCGGTTAGTGGGGGCCCCTCTGTATGGAGAGCCCATTCCTGTGGCCTGGGGTGATGGGGGAGCACAATCTGAGTGGAGGCCTGCAGAGATAGGGGCTGCAGTTTATGATGGGGGGATGTGTGTGTGCGTGCGTGCCCGTGTATGTGCCCGAAGAATGGTTCTCTCTTTGGCTCATTTTGCATGCTCATTTGGCTGCATTGGAAGGGGGGCCCCCCGAGAGGAGAGGAGGGCAGAGCCTACGCTGGGCCTCTGTGCCTGAGTCTTGCAAAGGTGACGGGGAGGGAAGGGGTGAGGTGTTGGCCTCTGTACTGCACAGACCAGTAAAAAAGAAAAACCAGCCAAGCAGGGCTAACGTGGGGGAGCTGACTTCTTTTGTCAAAGCAAGAATGTTAAAAAAGAACAGGATAAGAAACACCGACTTAACAACAACAACAAAACTACCGTTACTATTATTATCAATACGTAAAAGAAAGGATGTTTTAACATGAAAAAGGGACTCTTCCCAGGAAGAGAATAATCTCAGAGCGAAGGGTAACTCTGCCCGAGAAAGGACAGTTGGCAACCTTGTGCACGCACACACACACACACACACACACACACACATACACATACACACATACATATCCTGCATGATCCTTATTTTTATTTTTTCGTTTTGATAAAGTCTGATAAAAGCATTCCCTGGGGTGGGCCAGGTCTGTAGACCAGCTTTGGGGCAAAGGACTCTGTGGCTCACCGAGCTGTGGGGTATAGAGAAGGATGGGGGAGGGCTTTGACAGGAAGGCACCTCTTGGCCTGCCCTAGCCCCCAGGGCTGGTAGAGCTGGGGAATCTTCTCCAGGCTCCGGACGCGCAGGCTCAGCGGCCATGGCTCACTCCGGGCATGTGGCATCTTCCCGGACTGGGGCACGAACCCGCATCCCCTGCATCGGCAGGCGGACCCTCAACCACTGTGCCACCAGGGAAGCCCCCCACAGTGATTCTTATAATGCAGCTCATCTTGGACTCAGAAAAGGAGAACTGGAAGAGAGGGAGAATAATAATGGATGCTCTGAAGTTCAAGTACACTGCTCCCCGGTGGGATCTCTTTCCATTCCCCCTCCTCCTCCACATGCCCTTCCCATGTTTGCTGTTCCAATGGCCACTGCCATCTCCCTAAGGTCCAAGAGTTTTCCATTCTTGGAAGGAAGCTCTGCCCAAGCCAAAGGCGTGGCCACAACTTCCTAAAGTCCCAGTGGAGCCCGACTGAAAAACCCACGCCCACAGCTCCGGGGAGCCGGTTGATGTGAACCGTGTCTGTAAGTGTGTCTTTGGCTGGTGGATCTCTGCTCTGGGCCCCAGGTGACAGGCTGTTAGTAGCATCCCCAGGGAGAGACACGTTTTCGGCTGCATCACTTTCAGAGGCTTTTCTCATCGGTTCAGCATTTGTGTTTGTTGTTCTAAGCTGCTGACTTACATTGCCTTTATCACGCGCTTCCCGTGAATTCTGACCGTCTCTCAAGTGGGAAAATGTCTGGCAAAACATCATTTCTTCTGAATGGAGATTCTGAATTGTCCATGAAATGAAAGCTTGTTCCCTGAAAGAACTTTAATAGAACCACAGCCCAGAGGTTGCAGCTGAGACACTTGGACTTTTGGTGGCACCAGGGACAAAACACCTCAGTATTGGTGTGTGCTACGTTAACGTGTGCCAGGGCACACACGTGGCTATGCCTGTGAAGTTACACATGGACTCACATGTACACACCCATGGGGGCTGGGAGGACAGGGCTTAGGGGAGAGAAGAAAGGCTGTTTTAAAGGGACAGTTATTTTCCTCGTCACCTGCTGCTGAAATGAGCTCTGGGTTAGAGTGGGGAAGGTTGAGTCCAGTCCCAGATCTTCTTCTAAGTTGCTCTCCAGTCCCAGATCTTCTTCTAAGTTGCTCTGGGTCCTTGGGGAAGTCACTTCTCTTCTCTGGGCTTCAGATGCAAAATGGATACAAAGACCTCTATAGACCCTATGTGTATGTAATGTTGTAGTCAGTCTTTAAGGCAGGAAACAGAAACCACTCTAGGTATTTCAAGCAGAAAGGGATTTTATACAGAGAATGAGGACTTTACAAAATCCCTGGAAGGGCTAAATGAAGTCGAAAGCTACGGGTAGGGAAACTGCCCCATCACGGTTGCCTCTGCTGTCACCATCACGGCCACCCCCCTCCCCCTTGAAGCCAGTCATGTGACCCTGGACCCTGGAGCCCAGCCATCACCAGCCCTTGTGTCTGCCTGGCCCTGCTTGTCTGACCACAGCTCTGCAGAGATATGCCGACCCCCGGGCACCTCTCTCTAAATCTGGCAGGAATGCATCTAATTGGCTGAAAGTGAACTGAGCTACAAGATGGTCTGGGAAGTGTAGTTTCTAGCTTTCCAGCTCTGGAGAAAGAAGGTGAAATGGAGAATCAATTAGAGCATCTGGCCCAGCCCTTTTGCTCCAAAGTTCATGATTCTGCTGGCGAGATTATCAGCAGAGACACCAGATTGTTAAAGTTGTTCTTGGCTTTGCCACACTTCACCCGGGCTCCTGGGTGGCCCCCAGCCCCAAAGGGACGAGATGCCGTGCACACCAGGGCACTGGGTTCGGATGCCCCTTGAGGTCTACTTCTGACCTCCTCTCTCCGTGGGGGTGGGAGGGTCAGAGAGGAACCTGCCGGTTGCCTTCTCTTTCCGTGGTTCCTTCTGCCCCAACTCCTATCCTCCTTGTGTGAGGTTGAAAAATTGGATTTGGAGGACCGAGAAGTTTAGGAGGAACTTCAGGAGGAGATCAAGAGTCCTCTTCTGTAGTCACATGGCCGAGGCCGAGGCCCCATTATCTAAGGACAGACAGGCCCCTCCTCAGCTGGGAGGGTCCTGGTGGGCAGTGTGAGTTCAGCAGGGTTCTGCCTGGAGCAGGGACAGCGGGGACCAGCTCCATCCCCCTGCTCTCCCCTGCGTTCCTGACAAGGAAAGGGATATTGAGGAGAATGGAGGATGGGTGAGTTAACTCACCAGAATGCTGCTGGTGAGTTATGAGGAACAGCGGACAGGAGAAGGAAGAGAATTTTATTCCTTGTTCAGTGAAAAACCTCCCCGTGCCTACATCACTCCTGTAAATTGGCACTAATTGTGCCTTCCCTCCCCACGCCTGTCAGGAGAGCAGCAGGGAGGGAAGATGCCGGGGAGTGAGGAGATGCTGCCCCTTCAGAAGCTGGGCTCCTAGTCCAGTTGGTGGCGCAGTGGTGGCGAGTGGGGCAAGCAGGAGAAGGTGGCAGGGGTGCTCCGGTGGAGACCTCGGAACGCCCCCGGGGATCCAGTCTCTTTCCCCAGTGTGTCCTTAGGACTTTGTCCCTGGAGACTTTTGCAGAAAGGCCTGGGAAACAGGCTAGTTTTTCAAAAGGCGGCAGCATTCAGAGGTGAGTGGGCCATTAAGCTTTTGAGCGCCTGGGTGGCACTATATCTGGCTGTGACCTGGACCTGGTCCCCTTGGAACAGTGATGGGACTTGCAGGAAGCGCTGCTGGTTCCCAAGGTGGGATGTTCCACTTGAGGAGGCATCCAGAAACCACCCCCGCTTTTCTCATAAGGAACTTTGTGGGTTAAAAAGAAGAGTCCAAGGGTCTTTCTGGATACAAGTCTCCCAAGAAGCAAGAGGGGGCTGTGTATTTTAGTGGAAAGTTCTCCAGTCCATTTGGGCAGGAGAACTGGTTTTGTCCTCGTTCCATCACTTCCCCTCTCTGGGCCAGCTGTTTGCACACCTGACTGGGGACTTAATGGCCACTCCTACTGAGGGCCCTTTTGGCTTTGATGGTCTGTGATTCCAGGCCCCCCTCTCACCTGTCCCCTCCCCTTTCCCACAGGATGTGTGTTCCTGCCCCTCCTGGTCTCAGAGCGAGGCTCAGTCGCCTCCACACTCTTTCCTCAGGCAGGTGCAGGGGTGGTGTCTGCGTGTCGAAAAGACCCCGTTTGGCTGTTGGCTGTTGGGAAAGAGCCTGGGTGTGCGCTGCATACAAGCTCCGGTGTTGTTATTCAGAGGAAGAAAGACCAGAAAGAAAGGCAAAGGGAGAAGATATTGTTTGGGTACAATCTGTGTTTGCAATTTTCCACATCAGTTCTTTTTATGAACGTTCCTAAAACAAGACAACAGCAGTGGCTGATTCAATATGCGCCATGCAGGAAAACAATAAGGAAAAAAAATAAGGGTTTTTAATAAGCACTGGGAAAGCCTGTAATTAAATGTCGGGCTCTGTTTGGAAAACAAGAATCTCATTTAGTGCTTTTGCCCTGGCGCATCCTAACATCTGCACCCGTGTTTTCTGCTGGGCAATTACCGCGTCCTCCACGGCTTGATTAACAAATACAGGTGTGGGCTCGGGAGGGGGAATCCCAGGATGGAGGGAGGGGCGCACTGGGGAAGACTTGGCACTCACCCCAACAGGTGTCGGGGACCTGGTGGAGGAAGATGCTCAGGGCGGAGGGAGGAGGGGTGAGGGAGAGGAGAGACTCACCTGCCATTCCCGCTTGCCCTTCTTGGAGTCTCATTTCACCAAGGAGCCCAGGGATCAAGGGCTCACAGAGGGCCCCTCTGGGCTAGGATTCAGGGACTTTAAAAAAGGTGACCAGAGGAAGAAGGGACATTTCAATAAGGTAATGGGAGCCTTGAGCCAGTGCAAGTTGTGTGTCCACAGGCAGATTTCTTTTTCGGAAATTTACCAAGTGGCATAGGAAGGGCGTGTCTCCTATACCTCGTGCAGTTCCAGATAGCCTCCTTGACTGCAGGTCTCCACCTGTCCTGTGGAAATGCCACCCGCCCTGACCCCACCGCCCCATTATAGTACCATTTGTTACTACACATTCACTAGGGGCCAGGAACATGCTAGGCCCCGCCCTGTACTCTTTTGCCCGAGTCCCTCAGCAGTGGCATGAGTGCTGCTGTAACCATCTTTGTTTTCTGGATGGGGAAGTTGAGGCACAGAGGTTAAAAACACGTGCAGGAATACGTAGCTGGTAGGAACGGAGTCAGCTCTGAATCCAGGCCATCTGGGTCCAGAGCTTGCTTTAAATCCTGCCTGCGTTGGTCCCCTTGCTTGTTTATCAGAGGCAGCGTTCACTGTTCTCCTTCCTGCACTTGCTCGGGGTGCTTGCTTCTCAGATGCTTTAGCCGAGTGCCTGCTGGGAGAGGAGAGGAGGTCTCTTGGTCTGGATTGGGTTGCGGGGGGTTCTGGGCTCCCACTCTTGGAGCCCAAAGTCCCAGGGGTGTGATGTAGGGGAAAGGAATGGAGAAGCAGTTTGATCCAAAGAGATACTGGGGCTTCCACTGACAGGAGATGCTTCCGTGGAGAGCAGGGTCTGCAATCCTGAGCAAACGTACTGACACGTAAAGCCTTGTCTAAAAGGCGTTTGCAAATCTAATGTCTTACCCAAATGTTATGTACTGTGAGGACATGGATTATTGGCTGGGTGCTTTGTCCAGAAGCATGGCTCAGGTTGGCATTGCTCAGAGGGCTGAGAGAACCTGTTTACTTGGGTGTCTTGTGTTTATTTACCGACCGTCTCTGTTTCCAACTCTCTGAAGCAGAGCCTGGGTCCTTTGGAAAAGTTTGGCCTTTCCATTCCCCTGTGACCTTCAGGAAAGGATTCTCCCTTCCTGAGTCTCAAAGACAGATGGATTTCCTTGTTAGGGGTTGTGTTCATCCCCATGGTGCTACCTTATGGCTTTGAGATCCCCCGCCCCTCTTGTCATGGCTGCCTCTCAGCTCTAGCCAGCAGCTGCTCTGGCCCCTTCCTTCCCAGCTCCTCCCAACAATGCTGAGGGTGCCACTCCCCGTGCCAGCTGGAAGCCGCCCTGCTGGTGTGTGTGTTCATGGCAACTCCCGTGCCCGGTGCCAGGCTCCTGGAGGAGAGCTGAGGTTCTAGAGCAGCCAGCCCCCTCCCCGTCACTTGGCGTAGCTTTTCTCACTTGCTGAAGTGAAGAGAAGGGAAGGCTTCTGAGGCTCTGCTCGCCGCCGCCTCTTCTGCTGTTGAGGCTGCAGTTGTCTGTTGCTCCTGTGACAGTTGAGGCAACGGCTGTTGAGGTGTTGCCTGTATCAGCTCCACAAAGTGGAGGGGGAGAGGGAGAAGGGGAGGGAGAGGGACAGGGTGGGGGGGAGAGAGCGAGAGAGAGAGCGAGAGAGCAAGTGAACGTCACCAAACTGGGAGGTCAATTAATATCCTTGGGACCAAGTGACTTAGCGATAGCTCCTGCCATCAGGAAGCCAATGCAAATGGTGAAAATCCAGGTAAAGATGAGAGCAGGGCATTCCTTTCATGCCAGGACATTCTGCTTGATGTAATCTTGAGGAGTTGAAACAGCCAGCCCTTTAATATTAGTTCCAAACCTTAGGAAGCACCTGAGTATGTCATTAATATCACAACCTTGTATGCAGGTTTCTTCTTCAGGAAGCTCTGATAACAGTAAAGGCATGATTTCATTTATCCTCACTGCTAAGCCCCCCACTTTTCAGATTCAGACACAGAATCCAGGGGAGATCACAGCATGTTAATGGCTAAATCAGGTTTCTGGTTGCAAGCCATTGCTCTTTCACTGAAATGCCTTAACTCCATAGAATCTTGAATTAAACCTCTTTCAAGAGACCCTGTGTCACCAGGACACGCACAGCAGATGGCTCTCATTCGTGGGGGGAGCTGAGCTGCCGATGGTGCCAGGTGATGATGATGTTGTCTGTGAGGGCCGTGGAAGCAGCTGTGGTGGCTCACAGTCTTTCCTCCATGGCTCAGGTGGGACATTGGTCTAAGCTGTGGCTTCTGCACTGTTTGCTGAGCCTGACTGCCAAGTTCTGCCTCTTAGGCTCTTGCATATTGGCTTCTCTGAGTATTTGTGAAGGATCCAACCATGACCTCAACAGATATGGCCCTGCCCTTGGTGAGTGGGTGCTCTGAACAAAAGAGCACGTGACTTGGACATCAGACATACCTGCAGGGATGAAAGCCAAGGTTGACTAGATGGCCAGGCTTTGATCTCTGCCCACTCCCTCTCCATGCACCTCCCCCCAGAGGGCCATGAGCAGTGACTTTTCTATGACACCATGGTTCCTGAGGGTGGTTAGAGGTGATGCGCTGGAATCAGAAGTAACTCTACTTCCAGTATTAGTGCCTTTTGGGAAGCGATGTTTGAAAGCAAGATCGAATGCCATCAACATAGTGTAAGGGGATGCAACATGCCCCCAGTATTCTCTGGGGGAGGCTGGACTTCCATGTAGTCTTTTTAGGCCTTCCTGGGGAAGTAGAGGCAGCTCTACCAGCCATTTAAGTGCCAGATTTTGGATATACGAGATCCTCACTGTGGCTTTTACTGGCTCTGGGATATAGATCAGCAACCTTTTAGCTCCCATGTAATACAGACAAGCGTGTGCCTTTTGGGGATGACCCTTACGATTTAGCAGGGAGAAGAAGACAGCAGAGAAATGAACGACAGGACTGTATCTGGTGGGGCCTGAGCTGGATGACCTCTAATATTCCTTCTACACACGAGCGTCTGTGCTTCTGGGAATCTGTAAAAAAGTTGAGTAGGAAGGAAGGGAGAGGTAAATATGAAAGTGATGTATGCAGTGAGATGTGGGAGCGGGACAGTACCAGGTTCCCCGGGTGACCCGGCCTCTGCCTGTCACCCACCTGCCTCCCCCACAGCGCACTGAAGATGAGCTCCAGTCTGACGCAAAGGCCAAGGCCAGTTTCTAACTCGGAAGGCAGCTCTGCTGGACTAAGCGACAGCTTCTCAGCTGATGCTTCACGGATTAGGGTCTACTCCCTACCGCTGTATGGATAGGAGGCCACACAAGTCATCCCCCCAGCTTCCCAAACTGCATGTAGCAGGAAGGTCAGCTGCTAGCACAGAGTCCAGAGCATGGAAGACCTCACAAAGAGTTGACTGGGTAATTTGAATTGCTCTGCTTCAACGGGGCAAACCATTTATGGCAATGCTTCCAAAACTCAGAGGATGAGAATTGTTTGGGCAGTGTCCAAATGCACATTTCTGGGCCCATCCCCAGAGATTCTGATTCAGCTGGTCTGCATTTTGAACAAGCTCTCCAGTTGGTGCTGTACAATTCACAGCGTGCCATACCTTCCTGTGATGCGGAGCCCTGGCTTTGGGACCGTGGGGCTTCTCCTTCGACTTCCTCATTAGTGGAAGGTATCCTTCGTGCCTGGCATGGGGGGAGGGATGTGGGTTGTGACTTTGTCTTTCTGCTCCTCATAGGACTCAGTCTTTCTGGATTGTGCCTGGTTTTAAAGGCCTTCCCGTAGCAGAACCAGGGCTTCTGTCACTCATCTCTTCCCCGCCCTGTCCCGCCCTGAGTGTTCTTATCTCACCCCCAGGCTCAGAGTTTGGAAAAAGTAACTGCCCAGGCTGGCTGTAGCAGCCCAAATTTGGATTTTTCTGTCTGCACTGAGTCCCTCGTTAGCTAGGGCAGTTCCTCCCTGTCAGGCCTGTCTCCTCTTTCATCTTGGCTCTGACACAAGGGCTTACTACATAAACAGGTTACATTGAAGTCTCTGGCCATTTGGGAAGCAGACTCCTTTGCAGGAGATTCAGAATGATCCCCGCCCTATGCCTTCCATGTTGATAACCTGCTGGCTGAGGGAGGAGCATAGGTCTCACACCCACGGTTCCTCCTTGGAGGGCAGAAGGGTAGCACCTCGGTTCATGGACACGGTGGTTCATGGAGACGCTGTCTGCTGCAGGAGAAGAGGGGAGGATGAACCCTGATATATCAGAACCCTGCTGGCACGGCCTTCTCGGTGCCGAGCCCTGTCTAGCTTGAGACAAGTCTCCATGTCAAAGGTCTGAAGCCAGGCAGACCCATGCAATGCAGGGATTCTTAAGTGCGCCTCCCAGGATGTCCTTAGAGCTTTGCTAGCCTTCTGCAGTCTCCCTGGAGTCCTGGGCTGGTCTCCGGGTGCACGTGGAGATGAGGAACTGTTACCCGAGGACTCTCCTGGAGGTAAGGGGCCCTCCCTCTAGGGCTGTGTCTGAACACCACATCAGCTTATGGATTGTTCTGGTGAAATAGATTGAAGGGTTGGCTCTCAAGTCATTAATCTTCTGGTCTTCTACTGACTTGCATTTAGTAGGTGGACCACATTCCCTTTATGTCTCAGTTTGCTCCCATGTAAAATAGAAAAAAAAAAATCTCTAAATAATCATCTTGATATTAATAATAATAATGCATTCAGCAAGTAGTTGTGAGCACCAGTGACATGCCAGTACTCTTTAATGGCTCTAGGATACAGAAGTGAACAGAATGCATACCTTTGTGGAGCTTATATCCTAAAAAGGGAAGGAGAAAGTAAAAAACATAAAAATAATATTTAATATGTCAGAATGTGATATATTTTAGTTAGAGAAACAAAGCAGGAATGGAAGGTAGGGCCTAGCAGAGAGGGAGGGGCTGTTTTATAGGGTGTGATCAGGGAAGGCCTCACTGATTACCTGAAGAAGTGAGGGAGCAAGCCGTGTGGAGATTTTGGGAGAAAGTCTCGAAGCCTAGGAAATAGCAGCTGAAAGGGCTCTGAGGCAGAAGTATGCTTATCCAAGAGCAAGGAGGCCAGTGTGGCCAGATAATAGTAACAAGAGGAACAATAATAACAGCAAAGCCATTTATGGGGTACTTTTTATGTTCCTGAAACTCTGCTAAGTGGTTTGCAGACACCCTATCCAGTGAAGTAGATAATATTATCATCTCCATTTTGCACTTGAGGGAGGCTGCGTAATTTGCCCAAGGTTATACAGCTACAAGATGGAGGAGCTCCGTCCAGACAGCTTGACTCCAGGGCCTGCTCTCTTGGTCACTAAATGCAAGAGGATGGGGAGGTGTTTGCCGCTCTTCCCCAGTGTGATCAGCTTCTTAGGGAGGGGAGGGATCTATGTATATACGTAGATTTCTCTTCTTTTCCTCTACTGGTTAATCAGTGCATACGTTAGTATAACACAGTCAGTCTTTATGGACACCCCGACACAGTGGTCCGGAGTGGACGCTAGGGAAGAAGCGTCAGAGACAAAGGGAAGGAACCGAGGGCCCCATGGCCGACTGCAAGAGAAAGATTATAGTTTCCTGGCTGCCCCTCTGGGTTTCTCTCCCTTCGCCTGCCTCAGGCGCTGGCCGTGGTGCTGACTGCTGATGTGCTGAGCACGGGGGACGTCGGTGGCTGGCGATTTTTAGCTAGGGCAGCAGTCAGCCTAGGGGGTGTCTGTGGGCCTGACGCAGGATATTGATGTGGACAGGTGGCGAGAGCTGAAAGAAGGAAGGTGTGGCAGGAGTAAGGGGTGGCTAGTCCGCTTCTGATTCTAAGATTGGTCCACGGTGAACTAACCATAATTGTCTCAGCGGTCCCGTCCTGGTTGGACGGTTGCTAGGTGGCTGTGCAGGATCACAGCTGGGGCACCCACCAGCCTCCTGCTGCCCAGCAGTGATTACTGTTCACATCAGCAAGGCTATCCCAGACCATGTACCTTTCCGCCTGTGACTTTGATTGTTTTGTTTCTCCATCCAGGAATGTTTAAAACCTGACTTAAGTCACGGTTGACTTCTTGAAAACACATTACCTATTTCTCTTTTGGAGTACAGTTATATGTGTAGCTTATGTCACACAGTCTACCAGTCACCTATTCCTAGTCTGTTGTCTAATCGACATTTTCTTGAGGCCACAGAAGTTATTCTTCATATCTTTTGTACCTTCACTGCACAGTTCTGGGTATATGATGGGTTCACAAAAACATTAGATCCTTTTTGGTCTTGGGTGTCTTTCAAAAGCTCCTTGTACATTTCCTGGATTTCTTTTTCACGAGAGTCATGCCAGGCTCTGTAGGGCTAAAATCTCATCTGTTAAGCCAGTTGATTTTTTAAGAAGTCAAATAGCCATGTATGTATTGGGCATTATAGAGGAGGGATAAAAAAATGTGGCTGAATGATGAGGATTCAAGTGTGGGCAAAACAAAAAGGATAGTATTTGTGCTTCTTAGCAGGCAGAGTAACTGTGTTTCATTTTGTGGGTTAATTAAGAAAACCATGAACTACTTTGGCTTGTCTCAAACTGCTGTCCCAGATGGCAGTCTGTCAGGTTATTGGTCTTCTATGGATGCGTAGGTCAAGCACTTGAGTAACTGGCATTTAGCCATATCTTTTTAAAAAAGTAGATGGGGATTGACATATACACACTACTATATACAAAATAGATAACTAATAAGGGCCTACTGTATAGCACAGGGCACTCTTCTCAGTACGCTGTAATGACCTATATGGGAAAAGAATCTAAAAAAGAGTGGATATATGTATATGTGTAACCGATTCACTTTGCTGTACAACAGAAACTAACACAACGTTTTAAATCAACTATACTCCAATACATATTAAAAAGAAAGTAGATATTACCTCATTGTTTTAGTTCTTTGACCTGGATATTTGAGTAGAGCCAGTAAGCACTATGCAGCCTTGGAGGAATTCAGATTTATACCCTCCTGGAGTCAGAGAGAAAGGAGCAGAGCGGAAGGGCTCCCGATCAGCATGACCCCTCCCCTGTCAGGTCTGTCCCACATGGTGACCCACGTAAATGCTGCCCTTATCTTTCTCCACCATCTTTCTCAGGGACTTGGCCGCTGCTTTTGTAACTTGGACAGCAACGACGTCCTCAGTAGCAGGACTTTCCCTCAGCTCTGGGAGAAACTTGCAGATGTTTGATGACTTTGGGGATATCACAGAAAGAAGCATTAAGCTTCCCAACATGGCTGGGCCAGACATTAATCATCTATCACCCAGCAGTCTCAGCGAGCAGGAAGGAGAGAACGAGTTGGGGAGGGGGTGAGAGGCTGAGAGGTAGCATTTCAGGAGCTAGGTAGAACGAGCAGTGGAAGTGGGGACGAGGAGGAGGGAATGATGAGAAGACAGCAGATGAATTGGGGAGGAGGAAGGTGAAAGAAATGAAAGAAGGTGTATGGAAAAAATGAAGGGGGAAGGGAGAGAATGCAAGATGGATGTGAAAACTCTTTAAATAGAATAAGATTCCAGACAAGTGGAATATCATTACAGGTAGGCATACAGAGGTATGGGAGAGGAGATAGCAGAAAGAGGAAGAATAAAAACAAGGAGGGGCATAGAGATAGACTGAGAACAGACAGGTGGAGGCAGGCACACACTGACGAAAAGGAGATGAATATTCCAGGGCCGTAAGGAACCAGGAGCTACGGATACTGTGCCATCAGCAGAAGGCAGGGACTGCAAGACAAAAGGCAGCTGAAGCCATTTCTGATCTGTTAAGTCACCCATGGCAGCACGATGTGCTGGGAAACGATGTCTGCCTGTGATCATTGTTTACCCAGAAAGCTGGCTGACGTGAGTTGAAATTAACATAATAGGATGGAAAATTGCTAATAAAACAAAAATCCCTGCTGTTAGATTTTCATAGCCTAATTATTCAGCACGTTACTCACTAATGGCATGAGGCATTACCATGCCAATGTGCAGACTGCATATGTCAGAGGAGGAGAGGGTTGGAGGGACTTCGACTCCCTGCAAATGGAGAAGTTTCCTAATCCCAGATGGAAGATGTTTAAGATGAGTGGGGCACCAGTGGCCAAGGAAGGGAGGTACCATAGACTTTTCTAGACTTGGGCAGGAATTAGAGCCCTAGGGCTTGTTCCTCTGTACTAATCAAAGCGCTGTGGGCCCTTACAATCCAAGCTGCTCTCTGCATCCACCATGTGTCCCTCTCACTTGAGGATCACATACTGAAGGTGATTAAGGTATTTTTTTTTTAATATTTATTTATTTGGCTGCGCCGGGTCTTAGTTGCGGGATGTGGGATCCAGCTCCCCGACCAGGGATCGAACCCAGGCCCCCTTGCATTGGGAGCACAGAGTCCCAACCACTGGACCAGGAGGGAAGTCCCTGAAGGTGATTTAAGTTTTGCGCACAAATGACAAGAAGCAAAATCTGTCTCTCAGTGAACTCCATAACTGTGGAAACCCAACGTTGTTTACTCTGTTACTTGGCATCCACTGATCACTCTCTGACTCCATGATCACATGGAGTTAATTTACACTCGTTGCCGCTTTTATTTGTAAATCTGTTCTGTTCTGTTAAAAGGTATTCTAATTGTCCTTGACAAAGTAAAGAATATCAGAGTCAGGGATCATGTCTTCTACTTTCTCAGAAACTCCTTATTCTGTATATGCATGGATCCGTAGATCCAGGCATCCATTCAACACTGGTTGAATGACTATTCCTGAGCCACCTGATGGAATGCAAAGAAAAATAGAGACCAGCATTTTCCTCAAGATACTCACAGGCTCTTGGTGGGGCGTGGGGTGGGTATGCATATGTCAGAGCTCTTAAACCAAGGAAAGGCTGAAAGTGTGTCCACAGCTAGTCCCACCTGCATGGAGGATGGGGGCAGGGCTGCCGCTCTGGAGGAGCCATTCTGTCTTTTTCAGCCTTAGGTGATTCTGGAGCCATCACCCATTTTCAGGGTGGGCAGTTTGAGGATGGAAGGGCTGCCTGAATGTGTGCGTGTGTGTGTGTGTGTGTGTGTTTGTGTGTTTCTTGAGCCTATCTCCCCACTGTGGTAGGCTCAGGTAGCTGTAGCATTAGTTTCTTCCCTTTGTCCTTTCCTATGGATAGTGAAATCCTTTTTCTAACAAGAAGTCTATTCCACGTTAATCCAGTGAGATCAAAATACAGTGGCCATGGGACTTCCCTGGTGGCACAGTGGATAAGAATCTGCCTGCCAGTGCAGGGGATGCGGGTTCGAGCCCTGGTCTGGAAAGATCCCAAATGCCGCGGAGCAACCAAGCCCGTGGGCCACAACTACGAAGCCTGCGCTCTAGAACCCTTAAGCCACAACTGTTGAAGTCCGAGTGCCACAGCTGCTGAAGTCCTCGTGCCTAGAGCCTGTGTTCTGCAACAAGAGAAGCCCCACAATGAGAAACCCTCTCACCGCAACGAAGAGTTGCCCCCGCTCGCCACAACTAGAGAAAGCCCACTTGCAGCAAAAAAGACCCAACATAGCCAAAACAATAAAAATAAAATTAAATCTAAAAAAAAAAATACAGTGGCTATGGTAATTGGTTCAAGGATGGCCACATGACCTAGGCTGGATCAATCAACATCCTTCTTGTACTTTTGCTGGAACCAGTGGCAGAAGTATTTTCCCTGTCTCTCTGTCTCTGTCTCTGTTTCTCTCTTGTCCTGACAGAACTGTCTGAGATAGATTGAACTCCCTAAGTTTAGAGGTGCAGGTGGCCAATTCTGTAGCATATGGGGGAAAATTACCTGAGAATGAAATCAACACAGAAAAGCAAAGTTAGTAGGCAGAGAGAGAGAGAGAGAAATCTGATGACATTGTTCAAATCAATTCCTGAATCTAGACATATCTGAAATGAGGCCTGTCCTTTGGACTTCCTGGTTACATAGACCAGCTCATTCTTTTTTTGTTTCAAGTGGTTGGAATTAAATTTTTGTCACATGCACATCGAGTAGTCCTTAGTAATACCCTTTCTTCCACTTATCTCGGCTTTAGAATGCTTAAGGCATTCTTGGCCACCATGAACAGAACAAACTTTACAGTTCTTTACAACTAATGTGTCCTTTTGTCGCCTGGCATCTGCTTTGGTGGTGGCAGGTGAAGAGACAGGTCAAGCCGCTTGCTGAGCAGGACTCAGTGCAGTGAAATCTGGGGCCAAGGTTCTTGATCTTCTCACCTACAAAGGCTTTTGAAACACACACTTTCTCAGCCTCCCTTCTGTCCCTCTTTGGACTTTTTCCCTCTTGTAAATTGACACAGAGGATATGAAACTGAGGGAGATCTTTGTTATAAAGGCCTAGATTTTTCAGGAGGGGTTTCAGACTGAAGGAGCTGTTAAGTGGGTGAAGCCTGCTTGAAGTAGAGTGATGCCACCAGCAGGGATGAGAGGGCTGGCGGAGCCTCTGTTTCAGAGCACCAGTGTTTTCTTACACACTGGCCTGAAGTTCCCCGTGCACAGGGGTCTTGCCCTGTGTCCTTTGATGACATCGGGCGGGGACAGGAATAGGAAGCAGGAAATGGTAGTCAGTAGGACTAATGACTGGTATTCTGATTTTTCTTTTTCTGGGTACATGGTCAGAGTTTATTATCCACCCTTTGAAGGTGAGTGTGGCTAAATTACTTGATCACAGTGAAATATGAGCAGAATTGATGCACCCATTCTGGGGCAAAGCTCTGAAAGCCATTGCATGATTTTCTGCATTATTCTTGCCATGGTACCTGGTGATACTCAAGATGGTCAGGCTCCACCAAGCAGGCCGTCCCCAGTGAGAAAAGGGCAGCCAACTTGGTATGGACATGAAGTGTGAGCAAAAAGGGAACCATTGTTGTTTTAGCCACTAAGGTATTTTAAAAAAATCAATTGACTTTATTTCTTAGCACGGTTTTAGATTTAAACAACTGAGAAGATAGTTCAGAGAGTTCCATATACCTCACCCCTTCACAGTTTCCTCTGTTATTAGCACCATACGTTAGTGTAGTATATTTGTTACAATTAGTGAACCAATACTGATGTATTATTAGTTTACCTTAAGATTCACTCTTCGTGTTGTACAGTTTTACGGGTTTTGACAAATGCATGTCATGCATCCATCATTATTACTATCATATAGAATAGTTTCCTAAAGCCCTAAAAAACCTATACTTCAGCTATTTATGCTAGCTCCCTTTCCCTGAACTCCTGGAAGTCCTTGATATTTTTAATGTCTCTGTGGTTTTTCCTTTTCCAGAATGTCATATAGTTGGAATTATACAGTATGTGGCCTTTTCAGACTAGCTTCTTTCAGTTAGCACTATGCATTTAACTTTCCTTCATGTCTTTTCATGGCTTGATAGCTCACTTAATTTTTATCACTGAGTAATATTTCATCATATGGAATGCAGTTTGCTTATCCATTCACCTATTGAAAAACATCGGGGTTGCTTTCAGTTTTTGGCAAATGTAAATAAACATTCTTGCGCAGGTGTTGTGTGGACATAAGTTTTTAAAATTAATTAATTAATTAATTTTTGGCTGCGTTGGGTCTTTGTTGCTGCACGCGGGCTTTCTCTAGTTGCGGTGAGCGGGGGCTACTCTTCGTTGCGGTGCGTGGGTTTCTCATTGCGGTGGCTTCTCTTGTTGCAGAGCACGGGCTCTAGGTGCGCGGGCTTCAGTAGTTGTGGCTCGCGGGCTCTAGAGTGCAGGATCAGTAGTTGTGGTGCATGGGCTTAGTTGCTCTGCGGCATGTGGGATCTTCCTGGACCAGGGATCGAACCTATGTCCCCTGCATTGGCAGGCGGATTCTTAACCACCGTGCCACCAGGGAAGTCCCTGGACATAAGTTTTCAATTTGATTGGGTAAATATCTGGGAGTGCAGTTGCTGGATCATATGGTAAAACTATGTTTAACTTTGTAAGAAACTGCTAACCTGTTAATCAGATTGACTGTACTATTTTTTTTGGGGGGGGGGAGCAGGGTGGATAAGCAAACTAACATTTATTAATTTATTTATTTTCTTTTGTAAGTTACATTGTGATTTTTAAAAAAATTTTATTGTAGTTGATTTACAATGTTGTGTTAGTTTCTGGTGTACAGAAAAGCGATTCAATTATATATATATATATACACACACACACACACACACACACACACATATATACACACACACATATATATGTATATATATTCTTTTTCAGATTCTTTTCCATTATACTTTATTAAAAGATGTTGAATACAGTTCCCTGTTCCGGTTTCTTTTACATTTTAGCCATTCTGGTAGGTGTGTACTGGGATCTCATTGTTTTAACTTGCAGTTCCCTAATGACATATGATGTTGGACATGTATTCATATGCTTGTTTGTCATCTGCGTATCTTCTTTGGTAGGATGTCTGTTTAGATCTTTCACCCATTTTTAAATTGGGTTGCTTGCTTTCTTACTGTTGAGTTTTAAGAGCTCTTTTTCCATTTGAGATACAAGGCCTTTATCAGATGGTGTTTTGCAAATATATTCTCCCCATCTGTGGCTTGTCTTTCCATTTCTTAACAGTGCCTTTTGCAGATCAGAAGCTCTTAATATTCATAAAGCCCAACTCATCTATTTTTTTTCTTTCATGCATTGTACATTTGGTGTTGTATCTGAAAACTCATCTCCAAACCCAGGGTCACCTAGATTTTCTTCTATGTTATCTTCTAGAAGTTTTATAGTTTTGCCTTTTACATTTAGGTCTGTGATCCATTTTGAATTAATTTTTGTGAAAGGTAGAAAGTCTGTATCTAGATTAAATTTTTGCATAAGGATGTCTAATTGTTCCAGTACCGTTTGTTGAAAAGACTGTCATTTCTTCATTGAATTTCCTTTGCTCCTTTGTCAAAGACCAGTGGCCTGTATTTGTGTGGGTGTATATCTGAATTCTGTTACATTTCATTGATTTATTTGTCTGTTTTTCTTCCGGGGCTACACTTTCTTGATTACTGTAACTTTAGAGTAGTCTTGAAGTCAGGTAACATCAGTCTTTTGACTTTGTTCTTCTTTAGCATTGTGTTGGCTATTCTGTGTCTTTTGCTTTCTGTATAAACTTCAGAATAATTTTGCTGATAATTATTTTGTTGATATCCACAAAGTAATTTGCTAGACTTTTGATTAGGATCGCATTAAATCTGAGATCAAGTTGGGAAGAATTGACATCTTAATAACAATATTGAGTCTTCAGTATCCCGTGAATGTGGAATATATCTCCATTTATTTAGATCTTTGACTTATTTCATCAGGATTTCATAGTTTCCCTCATATGGGTTTAAAGTTTTTGATGCTTATTTAGATGATATTCTGTTTTTAATTTCAAATTTCAATTGTTCATTGCTGGTATATAGGAGAGCAATTTTTGTATATTAACGTGGTATCCTAAAACCTTGCTGTGGTTGCTTACTAGTTCCAGAGGTGTTTTTTTGTCTTTTGGGTTTTGTAGGGTCAATTCTTTGGAATTTTATACATAGACAATCATGTCATCTGCAAACAAAGACAGTTTTATTTTTTCTTTTCCTATCTCTGTACATTTGATGTCCTTTTATTGTCGTATTTCATTAGCTAGGACTTCAGGTACGATGCTGAATAGAGTGGTGAGAGGAGATATCCTTTCCTTGTTCCTGATCTTAGGGGGTAAGCATCTAGTTTCTCACTATGAAGTATAATATTAACTGTAGGTGTTTGTAGATGTTCTTTATCAAGTTAAGCAAGTTGTCCTCTAGTCTTAATTTGCTGAGCATTTCTATTATGAGTGGGTGTTGGATTTTTGTCAAATGCTTTTTTTATGTCTGTTGATATGATCATATAATTTTTCTTCTTTAGCCTGTTGATATTTACATTAGTTGATTACATTAATTGATTTTCAAATGTTGAACCAGGCTTACATATCTGGAATAAGTTCCATTTAATCATTCTGTATAATTCTTTCTTACATTGTTGGATTTGATTTTCTAGTATTTTTGTATCTGTGTTCATGAGTAATATTTGTCTGTAGTTTTCCTTTCTTGTAATTATATTTGGTTTTGGTATTAGGGCATTGCTGACCTCATAGTATGAGTTAGAAAATTTTCCCTCTGCTCTTATTTTCTGGAAGAGATAATAGAGAACCGGTATCACTTCTTCCTTAAATATTTGGTTGAATTCATCAATGAAACCGTCTGGTCCTGGTAGTTTCCTTTTTGGAAGGTTATTCAGTTTATTTGATATATATAGGTCTATTCATGTTATCTATTTCTCCTTGTATGAGTTTTGATAGTTTATATCTTTGAAGGAATTGGTCCATTTCATCTAAGTTATCAAATTTGTGGGCATAGAATTGTTCATAATATTCCTTTATTATGCTTTAAATGTTATTAGGATCAGTAGAGATAACACCTCTTTCATTTCTGATATTAATACTTCTTGTCTTCTTTCTGTTTTTCTTGGTTAGCCTGACGAGAGGTTTATCAGTTTTATTGATCTTTTGAAGAACCAGCTTTTGGTTTTGTTGATTTTCTCTTGTTTTTTTATTTACAATTTTATTGATTTCTGCTCTAATTTTATTATTTCTTGTATTTTGTTTCTTTAGGTTTATGTTATTTTTTTCCTCAAATTTCCTAAAGTGGAAGCTTGGTGATTGATTTTAGGTCTTTATTCTCTTCTGATATATACGTTCAATGTTATAATTTTCTTTCTAAACCTTGCTTTTGCTTCATTCCATAAATTTTGTTAAGTTAGTGTATCTTCATTCAGTTCAAAATATTTTAAAAATTCTCTTGGGAAAATCTAGCCAACTTGATGTACAAGAAGCGTGATCAAGATAGAAAACACTGTTGTTTTAAGTCACTAAGGGTTTCATTTCGACTGTAGGAAAATTAGCCTATCTTGTAGGTAAATGGGGGCAAAGCTTTTTTGTAAGTGTAGCAGTCATAGCTCTTAGTGTTAGGCAACAGGGATCAAATCTCGTTAATTTAAGCAGAAAGGGAATTTATTAAAAAGAACATCGGGTAGTTAAAAATAACTTCAGACCTGTAGTACCTGGATTGTAGGCTACACACTTGGGAATAATGTTGCAGATCATGCAACAAAAGTAAGGCAGCAAAGATGCCGCTGGTGGCGCTGCCACTGCTGCTTGCCCTGCAGGTGTCACCAACACTGGGTGCTGCCTCGAACAGAATTGGGTCTCCAGCTCCTGCCTCTTCACAGTGCTTCCAGTTTAAAGTCTGGGAGGGGTCATACAGGCTAGTTCAACAGAATGAGACATCTGCTGTCCTAAGTAAGAAAGGGTATAACTGGAAGACCACCAGACAAGATGCCTCGGGTTGGAGTCCTCTCTGTGAGGTGAGCCTGAGCAGGCCGCTTTACTTTTGTGAGTTTGTAGGGTGGTATGAGGATGAAAGGAGATTAGTGCTTTGAGAGCATTGAAACTCTCTATAAATGTATGTTATGATGTGTTCACGTGCCCACAGAAAGCCCAGCAACTAACCTGGCACTAGGCACAGATTTGTTCATGTTAAAGATCTTGGCCTCTCAGTACCCATCTATCTCCCCCACCGGAATGCAGGCTAGAGATTTTGGTCTGCTTTGTTCAATGATGTAGCCCCAGCAGCTAGAACAAGGCATAAAGGAGTGAGCGCTCAATAAATATTTGTTGAATGAGTGAATGAGTAAGTGAACGAACGAATATCTCTAGTCTGTCATCTGAGACCAGTTTCCCTAGCCTAGGCCTTTACTTCTAGGTTCATCCAAGGAGTTTCTTCCTCACTGAGTTCCATCTTCCTTCAGCTTTAGTGAAGGGGCTTCAAAAAAGCAACTGTCCAAGCAACCAGCTTCTGTCATTGTTTTTCTAGGTCTTATGATAAGGACTTGCAGGCCGCTTCTGAAGGAGCTGACCCCAGTCTCCACAAGACCCCCTTTAGCCCACCACCCAATTACGTCTTTGCCCTTTTAGCCATACTTTTCTCTTTGCAGTCTTGGCTCTAGTTTTCCCATTGCTCAATTGGGCCCTAGCAGAGCTAGTCTAACGGTATCACTGTCCACCTCTTAATGACAGTAATCAGCCCACCACACAGCTGTCATTTGACTTACCCCAGGGTCATACACAAAAGTCATAGAGAACATAAGGTAAAGACGATTGGACCTAAAAAGAACTTTAGAAGCCATCTAAGCTTGCTTCTTTGGGGGAGCCTTCACATTTTGTGCTTCTTCTGCTTGTTCAGCATCTCCCCTTGAGCCTCCCATGGCTGGCTCCTTCTTTTCGGAAGCCTCTGTATAAAAATCACCTCCTTGGGGCTTGCCTGGTGGCGCAGTGGTGGAGAGTCCGCCTGCCGATGCAGGGGACGCGGGTTCGTGTCCCGGTCTGGGAAGATCCCACGTGCCGCGGAGCGGCTGGGCCCGTGAGTCATGGCCGCTGAATCTGCGCGTCCAGAGCCTGTGCTCTGCAATGGGAGGGACCACAACAGTGAGATGCCCGCGTACCGCAAAAAAAAAAAAAAAAAAAAAAAAATCACCTCCTTGTGTGGGTCTTCCTTGCGTACTTAATCTAAAGTACTCGTACCTCTCCATCATAAGACTACATTTTAATGATCTGCTTATTACTACCACTATGTCACATACATATATATATATATTTTTTTCCGCGGTACGCGGGCCTCTCGCTGTTGTGGCCTCTCCCGTTGCGGAGCACAGGCTCCGGATGCGCAGGCCCAGCGGCCATGGCTCACGGGCGCAGCCGCTCCGCGGCATGTGGGATCTTCCCGGACCAGGGCACGAACCCACGTCCCCTGCATCGGCAGGCGGACTCTCCACCACTGCGCCACCAGGGGAGCCCTGTCCCATACATATTTATTAATTTATTGATCATGCAAGCAGATGAACAGTACCTGCCACGTGTCAGGAGCTCAATAACAATGTTGAATGAATGAATCCATTCAAGCTCCTCTGGAAACCGAAGCCTAGAGGAGTAAAGTGACCCTGAAAAGGTCACAGAACTCATTAATGGAAAAGCAGGGACTAGAACCCATGGCTCCTGACTCTCATCCAGTGCTTTTCCTACCATACCTTCACAGCAATAAAGGTAAAAAGAATGAGTCCCCACTGTGTGTCACCCTCCATGCTAGTTGCTCTCTACATGTCAATCCATCCTTATAACAGCCCTACAAGGTTGATAGAATGCACATTTTTATAAATAGGATAGAGGGTCTTTGGATTCTAAGCAGTTTGCCAGAATATCACACTGCTATAGAGAGAGAATTGGGATCTGAACCCAGCTTTGTCTGTTTCTCAAGTTTTTTTGTACCATCTGAGCTGCACGACTCCCTTCAGATAAAATTTGCACCTTATTAGTATTTCTGTACAGTAAACCTAAGCAGTGAATAATAGGGAAATTTCAGGCACTGTGGCAGGCAGACAGAGGGCTTGGGGTAGGGAGGCCCTGCAGCTTTCCCCTTGCCCTTCAAATCACACAATAGAGGTGACATCTGTCTCTTTCTCTCACAAGTGAGTCTCATCAGCTCTAGGGTCCTGGAATGGAACTGTCACACGGGATAAGCAGCCTCCAAAGGTCCGTAGTGTGAATGGAAGCTTGGCCCAGTTCTATTTCATTTTCTGCTTGGGAGGACAAGAAGTTGGGTGTGTGTAATTGATGCCAAAATGGCTAGAACATAAACTCTCCCATCCATGATTTGTACATCCCCAAGTCTAAAACCTGTGGACCAAATGATATGTGAGACCATGAGCCCCTGGTTTCTGCCCCCTCTGTGCAGCCTGGACCCGTGTTCAGTCTAGCTCCAGCCACTCCTGTCCTCTTGAGCCCGTGTTGCACTTACTTGGCTGACTCTTGACCTTAGGCAAACTCAACCGTTCCCCTTTCTCTTACTCGTTCCCCAGGCAGCAGAATATTTCTGGAGAAAACACACAGTCCATGTCCTCTTGCCTCATCTGGGCCTTTGATGCAGCTCCATGGTCCTTTTGTTCTGCTCTGGTCACCAACTCCTTCCCATCTTCACTGTTGTAGTAAAGAAATCCATGCTGTGTTCAGAAATGCTGGTCCAAATACACATGCTGGCTTTGACAGCTTAGAGGAAGCTGCAGGTCTGGGGGAAGGACGTTCTCAGCATCAATAATAGCTTCTCAGGTGGTGACAGTCAAGGAGGTGCTAGCAGCTCCCTGGTCCTCTATCATAAAAATCTTGCCTTATGGGCTCAAATTCTTGTTCTTATCCCTCTGATAAAGGATTTGAGGTCTTTGTATTAGAGAGCGTCATCTTCTTGCCTGCTTTGCTCCCTTGCTATCTCACCTTCCTTCTTTCTTTCAATGAAAGTCAAGTACCTACTGTGTGCTGAGCATTGTTCTAGGCTCTGTAGGGGGAAGGCTAAAATCTTTGGTATCCTGGAACTTCCACGTAAGTCATAGTTGACATCCATGACATCCATTCTAAGGGTGGAGTGCCTCCCAAGTCCCCTCCATCCCTGGTACACACGAATGTATCTATATGCTTATTAAGCTTAGTTATCTTCTTGGGCTGAATCAACGTCTTGGGGCTCCCATCTAATTCACTAGATTTCTCTTTCTGAGACAGGGAAGAACAAAGGCAAAGGCAATAAGGATGTAAGGAGAAGATACACCTTTTCGAGACAGAGACCCTCAAAGCAGCTCTTGTAGCAAACCAAACATTAAAAGTAATTTTGGTTGAGCTGAGATGTCCCTGAACTCAAAAGCACAGGTGTAGCGAGATGAGAGGGCAGAATTATCTTGGAGACCGAGTAATAAGCTAATACAGTGTGCATGGCAACTCAGGGACTGAGAATTCATAAATATATTCATGTTTTCTTCCCAGTAAGATTGATTAAATACCCAAACCCAAAGTTAGAGTAAAAGAGAGATGGAAAGAGCAAGAGAGAGAAACGGGGAGTGAGCTACAGAAGTTCTGGTAAAACATATCAACTCCAGACAAAGAATACTTCATCAAACACATAAACAGCCACTGCCTGATACATTAGGATCTGGAAGTATCATAAATTAACCTGCCAAGAAACTTTGCAAAAGGTCATATTTAACATTAATCAGGCTCTGGGAAGCAGTGTGTACTTTCAAGGCGAGAAGAAAGAAAAATGACTGCCCTCCTTGTATTTCATTTTCAAAATCACTTCCAAATTATTCAGCAGGAGAGGAAAAAGACCATTTCCAGCTGATTTAGGGACAGAGAATTGATTTCATTGTCACCTAGACATCCCTTCGTTGTGGCTGTTGAGGCACATAAGTGGAAGGGAACATTGCCTGGACCTGACCATGCACTTTCATATTACATCCTTTGTCCTGCTTTCAACAGCATGGTGGTCTTATTTTGAAAAGTGCCCACCCATAGGTGAAAGGGTAGCACAAGAGCAGCTCAGGAGAAGGGACACCGTCAAAGAAAATTGTAGGCCGAAGAATATGGGCAATCACCCCAGTGGTAGCTGGTTTGGAAAACAAGCCTTCTTTCAGGCTATGAGACCTTGAGCCAGGGCCAAGTTCTGAGTCATTCAGTAAGACCATATGAGATACTGGACTCACCGTTCCTGGGAATTAGTTTCCCCGTCCACTGACTGGGATGATAACACTTGCCTGTAGAACAGATAGAGAATGTGTCTACTCATCTGGCTGGGAAATGTGTAGCATACATTTAGATCATTAATTTTCTGTCTTCTCTCAGAATGCCTGTTTTCTCGATCCGACTTTACGTGGATGCTTCTGTCTTTATTGCTGGTTAGTTTAGACTCTTACCCTATTCCTTTCCTGTCAACTGCCTTTCCTAATTGGCAATTCTAATTTGCCCCAAGACAGAGCTACATTAACATGTACATTTATTCAACAGATATTTATGAGGCATTCACTATGTGAGTCAGGCTCTGTTCTAGGTGAAAAACAGACCCAAATCCCTGCCCTCACCATATACATAAACAAATAAACACCAGAAATTAATAATGTGGCAATATGACAAATGTAATAAATAAATGAAGAGCATGGTAAGTTAGAAGGTGATGCATACTCTGCGGGGGTTCAAGAGGGCGACAGTTGGGAGTGCCAAGGTGGGTACAATTTTAAATAGAGTGGCCAGTGTAGGCTTCATTGAGAAAGTGATATTTAAACAAGGTCTTGCAGGAGGTGAGGGAGGAGCCAATTGAATACCTGAGGAAAGAGCATTCCAGGTACGAGGACAGCAGGTGCAAAGGCCCTGAGGTTGAAATTGCCTGGCATGTTTGAGGAGCAGCAAAGAGGCTGTCGCATCAGGAGAAGAGTTGAGTGAGGGGGGAGGGGTGAAGGAAAGTGAAGCTGAAGATTGTCTAGGGCCTGCTGGCTCAGCAGGAAGGACTTCGGCTTTTACTGTGCAAGAAATGGGCCATCTTTGGAGGGTTTGGAGCAGAAGAGACACAGTTTGACTTGCACATTGATTTACAAAGGTGTCATGTCAGTGTTGCTCAGATCTGCTGTAATCAGAGGGAGAAGAGGAATTTAACCTCTAAACCCACAGGCACCAAGGGAAGCCATGGGCAGTTCAGGGCCCACCCAGAGCAGCTCTTCCTTCGTTCACTCTTTCCTTCTACAAAGTCTTTGTCGTAATCTGAGCTTTCATCTTCTCCCTCCATCTTGAGGAGAGCATCTCAGACAGCCTGAGGAAGCAGCCCAACCAGGGGAGCACAGAGAGTATTCAGGGGATGTTCTGCGGGGGCCGCCTTTCCCAGCCTGCCCCTGCCGGCTGGAGAACCTTCTGTCAGCCACGGAGATGGCTCACCGGGGGAGGCGGCATCTCTGCACAGCCAGACTATCTGTCTGTTCTGATGATCAAGGAGGGACTTGGTGAGCGCAGCAGCTGACAGCCCTCTCAGGTGATAAAACTTCCCCGGGGCACTCGGGAGAGGGGAGCTCCTGGCGAAACGTGAAGAACGAGCGTTGTGCCGTGTAAATACATTTACGAGACAGAGCTGTTCCTTGGCCCGCTGGGGCCCGTTTCTTGACTGTATGGCAGGAATGGTCTTCGCTGGAATGATTGACAGGGCCAGTGGGGAAAGCTAAGCAGTCCTTGATGTCTTGCCTTGCATTGGCACATTTACCTAATGAGTCGGGGGAACAGGCTTGGAGAGGCACTGAAGCTGGGGTCCACGGGTGGCCTCGGAATGGAAAGCTCTTGCTCTTCTTGCCGTGTGGAAAAACCCCATGTGGTCTGTCTCCATGTTCCAGTTCTCCCTGGTCCAGGTCCCGTAGAATCTTCATTTTCTTTCACGGGGCAGACAGGAAACTCCCTTTGGCCCGGTTTGGGGTAACATTGTTTAACCGTGGCAGTTAAGAAGCCCTGTCTGTCTGGTTCATCTGGGAGATGCTCCAAGTGGGTCCAGGTTGGTGGGTGTGAGATGGTGATACTCATATGATCCAGGCCTGGTGGCAACTCCACTCTGTTAACCTAGAACCAGCCTCTCTGATTCAGATGGTGGGATTCTGGGGTCTTAACAGGTGCAGCTCAGCCGCTACAGAGCTCTCAGCAGGTCACAAAGGGAGAACGTGGCCCCTTAGCAATGGGCGTCGAGGGCACTCAGCCAGCCCAGGATATTGGGATATTTCAGACTCAGTCCATGTGTCTGGGAGGTGCAAAAAAATCCCTTCAGTCCAGCCTGGAGAAGGAAGAGGACCAGGTCCTGGTGCTCCCAGTAGCCAAAGGTGTCTGAATGCAAGGGTCTCGGAGGCCTATTCCTGCTTCCTCTGGGGCTGAGGATGGTGTTTTGTCCTCATTACGCTGCCCAGTGACCGTGCTTGACTCCTTCCCCACAGGTAGACCTGTGATTCCCACTTCTTTGGCATGTCTCTTTCTGGGGTGAGGTCTTGGTGAGGGCTTGCCGACGTGGGAGAATGCGACTCTTAGCAAATCTACAGGAACAGCTGGCCAGAAACCGCTGTGCGACAGGAGGGGCTGTGGTTTGGTTGTTGTGCTTCTTTCTCTGAGATGAGCAGCCCTGTCATCCTTCTGTTGGGTATCCTGGGGAGGAAGAATTCCTGGTGCTGATACGTTTAGGCTGCAGATTCCTGCCCCCAAGAGAAGTAGCAGAGGTGCCAGCTTTCAGGTTCCTCCAAGAGGCATTGGTACCATCCCTGGAGATGAGTGTGGGGACGTGCTCTGCCCTGCCAGCCTCCCTGGAGATGAGGTGTCTTACCTGCTGGGCTGTTTCTACCTTGAATTTCTATAACTCATCAGTTTGGTCTCTAGGGGAAAGAAGCCAGACAGCTAGATTCCCTGAGCTGCAGCTCCTGGGACAGCTACTGCTACGATTTTGGCATCTTCATTCACAGCTTTTCAAGCATTTGGCCTTTTAACCACCCAGCTTCCCATTCATCTCTCAGCCCCAAGGACAGCTGGGGTGCAAAGCTGTGGGGTCATCATCCCCTGGGGGATTCTTTTCTATTAGCTGGTGCTGGAGGCACTTGGTAAAGGATGGGCTTTGCTCCAAACTGCAAGCCCAACTTGGATTTCTTTTAGTTCAGAGGTTCAAGTTGCTGAGGGATTATAACTGGGGACTTTGTGTCTGTGGAGGACACCTGGAAGAGTGTGGAGTATGTCCAGAGAGCAAGTCAGAATGAGCCCAGGATGGAGGGATCAAGTTTCTAATGCTGATGACAAGTGAGGCGGCAAGTCTTTCTACCCACCCCATCCCCTGGCAGCCGTAGGAGCATCTTACAAGTCTCCCCTATAGAAACAATCCGGACCTGAGGCCCCACCCAGTGCAGGCTTCAGAACTGATGCTCAGAGATAAGACATGGCATTGGATTCCCACCCCAGTTTCCCATTAAACAGCAGAGCAAGAAGGGGCTGCAATAATCGTCTGCTTTCAACATCCTTATTGTACAGATAAGGAAAGCGAGTCCCAGTGGGAGTAATAATAATAATAATAGCCAATGCCTTTATGTTGTTTACTGTGTGCCCATTACTGCTGTAAGGACTTCTGTTCCATCCTCACAGAACTCTGTGAGGTAGGCATTGTTATCATCTCCATGTTACAGAGGAGGAAACTGAGGCAGTAGAGGCTAAGTCACTTGGCCAAGGACATATAGCTGGCATGTGGTGGAACTGGCATTCAGAGACAGGCAAGTCTGACTCCAGGGTCCAGCCCTGGTAGTTTGGTCAGAATCAGGACCCACAGTCTAAGCATCGCAAGCCTCCATCCACGCATTCTCCTTTTAGACCTATGTGTTAGGTCCAGTGTGGCAGCCACCAACCACATGTGGCTGTTGAGCTCTTGAAGTGTGGCTTGTCCAACTGGAGGTGTGTTGTAAGTGTAAAATACACTCTGGGTTTCAAAGCCCTAATACAAAAAAGAAAAAGAATGTGAGATATCTCATTATTATTTTTGTATTGATTACATGTTGAAATGATAATCTATTGGATGTATTGGTTTAAACAAAATATATAATTATAATTAACTTCATCTTTTTTTTTACTCATTTTTTGCTAACTGCCAGGATTGTAGGATTACCTATGTGGCTTGCATCTGTGGCTCACAGTATATTTAACATTGTAGATGTGACCTGTATTTGTGGACAGCACTGTTCTATACCATCAGTTCCCAGCTGGAAAGCAAACTCGAGTGTCTCAGGGCTATTGAGGCTGCGTCTCAGTCTCAGCCCCCAGTGACTGCAGTGCCTTGTAAAGAGGGCATCTCACCCACACTTGGCTTTGTCTGCATCTGTGACTCACATTTTTGCTCCATGTTGAGCCGGAACCTTCCCTGCCACCATCAAGGGAAGGGCACACCATGAAAGTCCTGAGAGGTTAGTAAGGCTTAATGGAAAGGGCACGAGCCCCGTAGATCCACGTTTGAATCCTGGCTTTGTTGTTACGTATTAGTTCCACTATTTAAACTTTGAGCTTCTCGTTCCTTATCTGTGGAATGGGGATAATAATGCCTGTGCTCTTGAGTTGTGGGGATAAGTGAGATGATGCATATGTGAAGTACGTAAAGCAGAGTGAGGTCGCACTAAAGCCACTGGTCCTCTCGCTTCCAACCCCTGTTATCAGAGGCTGGCTTTTTCTACCACTTACAATATCTTGTTCCAGTGACCAAAACCTAGAGAAAACATCAGGGAAAATGGTCCCTGCTGCTTTTTTACTTTCTGATTTCCTTGGTAACTTGGGACAAGTCTGTGCCTCAGTTTCTCTCTGTGTGAAGAAGGTGAGGCCCCTGAAAGACAGACCCTGCTCACGCTGCCCAGTGATGGTCAGAACTCTCAGATGCCAAGTAGCAGTGCTCAGGGTGGGTGGGAAAAGGGTGCACTGGGGCAGCCTTCAGGTTATCATCTTCCCATCCTTCTCCTGCTCATGGAACCCAGCCTGCTCTGCTACTAGCTCAGGTCTGGGGCAGACACAGGTGTGAATCTGGGACCAGAGAGGCCCAAACTATCTTGGGCTCAGAGTGGCCGAGACCAGGCCATATCCAATGGATCTGTCCGGGGAGAATGGAGTGACACCAGCACTCACCCTGGGCTGTCCTTTGGAATATTTGTGGGAGGAGCTGGAGCCCCAGGTTGGCTCTAGTTTTCTTAAAGGTCTCCAGGCTATGGGTCTAGGACCCCCATTGTGTGCAGTAGTGAAGTCATGTCGGGAAAACGTGGTGGAAGTGCACAGCCATTCAAATTAGTACAAATGTGCTCAAATTCCGAGCCTAAACTTGTTATATGACCATGGACAAGTCATTCAGTCTCTCTGAGTCCGTTTCTCACCTTTACAAGGAAATAATACCTAGCTTACATAGCAGTTGTACGATAAATGACAAAATCTGTTGGAGTGGATGTTAAAAATGTGCAAAGTGGGCAGTCATTAAGTGTCAACTATTTGGAGCCATGTCTTTTGGTTCCAGTGTAATGACAGCAGGAAGGTTTCCCCCTCTTTGTTTCAAGAACTATGGGTCTGTCCATAAGAACATGGCCAGCAGCAGCCCACTGAAGAAAAGAGGAATGTCAAACGCTTACTAACCTCTTCCCTTCCCCAGTTCATACCCCACTGTCCATTTGATGGTCTGAGTCACAAACATAAGGCTGAGAAACAATCATTTCCTCTTCAGAATTCTATAGGTAGAAATCAGCAAGTACAAGGACAATTTGGGACTCATTTCAGTCCCTATGTGGTTTTGAGCAAATAAATGGGTCACAGTATGCCCTTGGCCAGCCCATGTATCCTCTTGGGGCATCCACTTCCTCTTTAATAAAATGGGATGAGTAATCCTTGCCTCTCCTTCATTTTACAAGCATGTAACAAGGATGAATCCAGTAATGGCTGCAGAATCCTTTGAGGTCCTTGGAGGAATAGTTGCTGTATAAATGCAAAGTATGATGCCCATTTCTATTATATTGTGTTTTGCAAATAAATATGCAATCCTACATCATATCCATGTCAATGCCAGTCTGGCCAACTATATGCCACGAGCATGTTTTTCAGTGAAATAATCATCTCCACACATTATTCCTTGAAAGCCTAACTCCGGATTTATAGAGTGTGAGATTGTTATTACCATTTTTCTTTGGGAAGCCCATCTATTCTGCTTCATTTCAGCTTCTGATGTTTCTGACAGGTCATTCATGGTGATGTGTGCATGGGGGTTTCTCAGTACCTTCAAGGACCTGGATCAGGACCAAGGAGGGTTTCATGTTCATCGCTTTTCCCATTTGTTTCCCTGTCCCTCTTAATTGAGTTGTTCAGAAGAGAAGCCCTGTCATTCATTTGGAAAATGGCCTGCTTGTGCCTTCCTAAAAACTTTAACCATGTTGCTCTCTGATTCAGGAGATAAAATAACCGACTGGGGGACACACTTTGATTCTTATAACACTTCACAGGTCATCGGGTATTGTCACTATCTCGGTAATGCTGACACTGCGTGGCCCCTGTGATCAAGCCTAAAGATGTGTGAGGTGGCAATTTCCTAGTCTTGGTTCTGAAGCTTCAGAGCTCACACTTAGGTGAATCACAATTCTCAGGGCTGAGTTTTCTTCCTTTTTAATAAAAATACACAGAAATTTGGCCCATGAGGGAAAAGTGAGTACTGATCCTGAATTAAAGGGGAAACATTTCTGTGTTTGAGTCTCTGGGGTCTTGTGCTGAAATGTAGACAGTTGGGGATCCTCTGGGCTTCTGTCTCCTGGGATCATTCATATCCATCGCGTGTCGGCCTTTCCCCAAAAAGATTCTTGAGGCTTGATTCATGTTCACAAAATCCCTAGGAGCTGAGAATTGGAACTTCTGAATCTTCTACCTTTACAGAAAGTGTAAAGGAAATTCTAGTTCACCGTTCCCCTGAAAGGCTTGGACCGCAAGGGTTTTGTTGTCCTATCCACTGTCTGATCATTCTGACTAAATGTTGGCATACTTTGGGTAAACCCCTGGTCATTCATAGTCAAAGTCTCCCTTATTGGGGCTTCATCCTGTCCCCTACTTCCCGTTTTAAATGTAGGTTCTTTTATCAGCTTTCCTTCCTTTTCTTTCAAACCAGCCTCTTCCAGTGAGCTTATGCTTTCCCATATCTTTTACTACCATGTTGTTTTTCTGATTTATTTTTCTTTCCTTAGCTCCAGATCCATATTTCTAATTGCATATTGTGCATCTCCTTCTGTATGTCCTATACACACCCTAGACTCCATGACTAAAATCAGACTCACCATCTTTTCTTCACATCTTTTCCACTTTCTACATTCTTTGCCTTGGCTGTGGCAACTGGTAAACAAACTTAAGCCAGAAATGTGGGTGTTGTTTTATATTCTCCCCTTTATTCCATTCAGTTGTGGGTCATGTCAGTTTGTCTCGAATCCTCCTTTCCATCCTCTCCACTGCTCTTGGAAGAGTTCAAGGTCTTGGACCTTCTTACTTGGACTCTTGAAATAGTATGAAATTCACCACCCTTTTCAAGTCTCACAGCCACCTCCTCTCCTCCTCAGTGCATCCTGTTTGCTTGTGGGGTCTTAGTTCCCCTACCAGGGATCGAACCCGGGCCCTCGGCAGTGAAAGTGCATAGTCTTAACTACTGGACTGCCAGGGAATTACCTATTTTTCATTTTTTGCACCCATATTCATAGCAGCATTATTCACAATAGCCAAAACATGCAAGCAGCCCAAGTGTCCATCGATAAGTGAATGGATAAACAAAATGTGGTCTCTGCTTGTAATGGAATATCATTCAACCTTAAAAAGGCAGGAAATTCTGACAAATGCTACAACATGAATGAACCTTGAGGACATTATGCTAAGTGAAATAAGCCAGCCAAAAAAAAAAAAAAAAAAAGAAAAATCTTTTATGATTCCTTTTATATGAGGACTTAGAGCAATTCACATTCATAGAGACAGAAAGAAGAACTATGGTTGCCAGGCACCAGGTGTAAGGGGTAATGGGGAGTTCTTATTTAATGGGTCCATAGTTTCAGTTTTACAAGACGAAAGAGGTTCTGGAAATGGATGGTGGTGATGGTTGCACAACAATGGGAATGTACTTAAAGCAAAAAAAGGATCCATGTGTTCTGTAGAACAGTAATGGACCAGAATTTAGGAGCCTTGTTTTCAAGTACAGGCTTTGCTTCCTACTACGAGTGAGCTCTAGGCCTCAGGGTTCTCATCTACAAGACAAAGAAATTGGGTGAGAAGACCTCTTAGGCTGATGCTCCTTCTGAATTCTGGGATGCTCCTTCGGAAATCCTGGTCGCAGGGAGAGCCAGGTGGAGTGCTATGGGAATTTACTGGGAAAACGGCCCTGAGCACCTGAGGGATCATCCTCTCATACAAAGAGATGATTTACATCTTCTTTTTCAGGCCAAGTCTCCACTCCGTTCTCTGCTCTATAAAGGGAGCCAGAGAACTAACACATCATGGGAGATTGGTACTCTCCTCTTAAGGACACTAATCTCATCAGGTCAGGGTTCCGCCCTTATGACCTCATTTAAACTTAATTACTTCCTTACTCCAAATAGAGCCATAATGGGGGTTAGGACTTCAACATATGATTTAGGGGAGATACAACTCAGTCCCCAGCAGGGCCTTTGCACTGGCTGTTCTCTATCCAGAAAGCTCTTTCCCCAGTTTTCCCTGAGTGACTCCTTATCATTCACACCTCTGCTCAGAGAGTTTTCCATAACCACCCCATACAAAGTAGCCATACTGTCACTCTCTATCAGGTTACCGTATTTGTAAATAATATTCCACGTAGTACTCATCACTGTGATGCTTCTTAAGAACTAACTTATTTTTGGAAGTCTGCTGCCTATCTTCATCTCCTCCAATAATATAGGCTCCATAGAAACAAGGACCTTGTGGTCTCTTGAGAGCTTGGAACTGTGCCTGGTACATTGCAGGTCCTCACTAAATATTTGTTGAATAGTAGCTAAGTGAGTAACTACATGGATGACAACCCTAGTTACTGCCATTGGAAGGTGGCAGTCTGGTGGGGGTGGCTGATGTGTTAGAAGGCACCAGATCACTGGCTGCCCTAACAGAAGAAAGTATGTGTGTTGTGGGAGTGAGGGAAGGGAATGCCTGATTCTGTGCAGGGCTGTGAGGGGAGAATTGGGGCAGACTTCACGAGTGAGATACTCCTGTGTTTCATCTCAGAGTGTGACACAGAAGAGATGAGAAGGCGTATGCAAAGTCCTGGAGGGAAGGGAGTGCCATTTCCAGGTGCCTGGGGGTGGTTTGGGGTGGCGTGCACAGAGAGGGGTAGCAAGCTTAGGGTCTCAAAGTGCCTTGGGTCGCATGCTAAAGAACCTGGGCTTTACCCTAGGAGACACAGGGCCCCACCAAAGGAGGTGAGGCCCCCGACGCAGATGTGCATGCTTTCCCCTCAACACCACCTCAATCCCCTCAACGGCACAAGGTTTGTCTGTTTCTCACAGTTCCCTTACAAGACTGTGAGCTTCTTGAGGGCAGGCAGCTGACTGTATTCATTTTCGTATCTCCTTCATAGTGCTCACTCCTTAGCTGGTATTGAAGCTCAGCATCTGGTTTTACCAACCTGGTGACTTTTTTTTTTAGCAAGAGTCAGAAAGCCAATTCTAGCTGAAGCATCCTGAGTAACAGGTGGTTCATTCTGGGGATACAGGTGGGACATTGGGCTAAAGTGTCTCAAGTGGCCCACTGCAAACCTAGGTGGTTCCGGAGAGAGTGGTGGGCGGGTGAAAAGCTCTGGCTTCGTCAACAGGTGGGTAAATTATAATTTGCAGGGAGAGAAAGGATTTGTTCTGAGTTCCATCGCTCTAGTCTGAGATGGTCTCCACTGCACCAGGAGAAAAGGGTCATCCTCCTTAGAGATGCCACTGATCGCTTACAAACAAAATATCCAAAACTTGCCACTGACATTTCTATTAATTTTAGAGATGGCAAAGTGAGGCGTGGGAAAGCCACTTCTGTGAGCTCCAGCCTGGAGATTCCAGCTTGGCCTCTGACTGTTGACCCGAATACAACACTCAGAACACTGGTTTCTTCTGGGAGTCCTTTTTCCTTTGTCTGCCAGGTCAGAGAGGAGGGAACCCCAGGGTACATTACTTGAGAGGCCCTCCCAATGTTTTCTTGTTGGTCTGTGTTTGGTATCATACTGGGAGCCCAGTGTTAACGCCTGCACGTGCACTGCTAGCCAATACCTGGCATGATGCTTGCCTGGGTGCCTTCTTAGGCAAGACAAGGGGTTTTTGAAGGCAGTGTCTGCCATGGATCCATGCCACTGCACGACCTGGCTCTGCAGAGAGTGTTGTGTTATCCAGCAGTAAAGCAAAGGGAGCCACAGGTCCTCTGGTAGTGGCCTGTGACAGTGGCAGGTAGTCTGTGACTTCCAACCAATGTTGGCTCATACTAAGTCCTAGAACCCTAGGTCATTCATTTTTTCTCCTTAGCCCACAGAATGGTGGTTCTCAACTTTGGCTATACTTTGGGATCTTTGGGTGAAAGTTTCAGAACTCTTGATGCCCAGGACACATTTCAGACCAATTAATATCTATGGGACCGGGACTCACATATCAATATTTAAAAAAAAAATCTAATTCATTGAGGTATAATTTACATACAATATAATGTATCCTTTTAAGCATATGATTTGATGGCTTTTGACGAACATATATACTCGTGAAAGCATCACCACTATGGTCAAGATAGAACATTTCCATCACCCCAGAAAATTCCGTCATGCCCCTTTGCAGCTGGGCCGCCTTCTTCCTCTCCCAGGAAACCTCTGATCCATTTTCTGTCACTTAGATTGGTTTTGCCTTTGTTAGAATTCCATGTAAATGAAACCTTACTTTGTCTTCTTCTGTATAGCAAAATGTTCTTGAGATTCACTGTGTTCATTCCTCCTTCTTGATGAGTAGTAGTCATTGTATGGATGTGTTTGCTAGTTACCTGTTGTTGGCCATTTGGGGTTTTCCCCAGTTTTTAGCTATTATGAATATACTCCTACCAACATTTGTTTAGACCCTGTGGGAACATTGATTTTCAGTTTTCTTGGGTATTTTGGAATGGAATTGACAGGTGATACAGTAAAATACAAGTTTAACTTGATAAGAAACTGCCTATTTTCCAAAGTAGTTAATTCATTTTACATTCTCACCTGCAGTGTCTGAGAGTACTCTACATTCTTGCCAGTAGTTTATGTTTTCAGGCTTTTAAAATTTTAGCCATTCTAGTGGGTGTGGGGTGGTAGCACATTTTGGTTTTAATTTGCATTTCTCTGATGACTAATGATATTGAGCATCTTTTAATATGCTTATTGCCTATTTATATATCTTCTTCTGTGGCATGTCTTTCTTTTAATGGAATTGTTTTGGTATTATTGAGTACCAAGAGTTCTTTCCATATTCTTGATTATTCTTTGTCTGGTATATATTTCCATTTACACTTATACTGCCCCCCCCCCCGATATTTTCTTCCTATGGCTTGCCTTGTTATTTTCTTAACAGTGTCGAAGAGCAGAAGTTAAAAACCTTGATAATGTTTAATTTGCCAGTTTTTTCTTTTGAGATTCATGCTTTTTGTGTCCTAAGGAATCTTTGCCTATCCCAAACCATAAAGGTTTTAACCTATATTTTCTTCTAGATGTTTTATAGTTTAACTTTTCAAGTCAAGGTTGTGTATGGTGTGAGGGACAAGTCAAGGTTTATTTATTTTTTCTATGGATATCCAGTTGTCCCAAGCCATTTATGAAAAGACTATCCTTTCTCTATTAAATTATGTTGTTACCTTTGTAAAAAAAAAAAAAAGTCAATTGACCAGATATATCTGGGTCTATTTCTGGATTTATTTTTCTGGTCCACTGATCTATTTATCTATACTTACACTAATAAACATCGCTTTGATCATTGTAGCCTTATGGGAAATACTGAAATCAGCGTAAAACCTCTAAGTTTATTCTTCTTTTTCAAAATTGTTTTGGCTATTTTATATCCTTTGCATTTCCATGTGAATTTTAGGATCAGCTTGACAATTTCCACAAAATAAGCCTGCTGGGATTTTTACTGAGATTGCATTGACGCTACAGACTAGTTTGGGGAGAATTGATATCTTAAACAACATTGAGTGTTCCAAACTGAGTATGGGTCATCTCCGTTTATTTAGGTCTTATTTAATTTATTTTGCAATATTTTGTAATTTTCAGTTGGGGGGGTGACTTAGGTGACTTTTACTAGATTTATTCCTTTATTCCTAGTATTTTATGTTTTTGGTGCTATTTACATGGGATTATTATTACTATTTTTACATGGGATTATTTTAAAATTTCATTTTCCAGTTGATTGCTGCTAAAATAAAAGAATACAATTGATTTTTTATATTAACCTTGTATTTTTTGACCTTGCTAAATTCACATATTATTTCCATTACCTGACATATTTCTACATTTCTCACAGCAGTGAGAAATTTATAGTTTTCAGTGTACAGATCTTGCACATGTTTTAAATTTATCCTTAAGTATTTTTTGTTTAAGCTACTGTAAATAATCTTTTAAAATCATTTTCTTTTCCATTTATTTTTTGCTCAGGCACCAGTGTTTTTTTTAGCTTCTCAGGTAATCTGATAGTGTAGCTGAGGCTGAGAACCACTGGTCTGGGAGACTCTGATCATGAACCCTGCTGGAGGTGGGACCACTAATGGTATTTGTTTTTCTTCCTTTGTTGTGATGTATGTGGATGGCTCAGATCACTCAGGTAACTGAGAGTCCCCTCAACAAGCAGAAGCATTTGCACCTGTGGCAAAGTGGAACCCTTGCGATTTGTCTTAATGGGCTCTAAAGATAACAGGCTCCTAAAAGGGACTTAATGGATCTTGAAGTATGTTATTGACCTAGTGTGGACCTGACCATGCTGATTTGCTGGATTTGACCTTCACCTCCTCAGGACCAGCTATGTGCTGGGCATTGGTACTGGGAGGCAAACTTTGTAGCTCCGTGGGCTACCTATTTCCCCTGAGGTTATGTGTGTTGTAGGTAGCGCGGATGGGTTGGGGGGGAGTTGTTTTGGTAGTTCTTCCTTAGTTAGAAGAAAAGAGATGGAAGGTGGGATGTGAGTCTGCAACCCGTTCTTCATTTTCCCCAGTGCTCTGGGTAATGGTATTTAATGGAAAGACAAATCCATTCATCTTCCCAGTGTCCTGGCACGTGGAAGCCCTGAGAGCTACTGTCAGAAGAGATACTAGGGGCTATAAAAAGCCATTCGATTCCCTCCCCTCTTAATTCTCCCTTTGTAACCCCTTTCCCAGGGAGACTGGTACTGTGCTTGCTGACTCTTCATCACCTGGAAGTCTTAGGCCTCGTGGGCATTTTATCGAGATTCAGATTAGCTTTACCATCTCATTCTTCTTTCTTTTATCTCTGTCATTTTTCTGCCAGGGGTAGCAACACCATGGAAAGATTTCTTTCTGCTTTAACCTGCCGATTTTTAAAAGAGCTGGTTGATACGCCATTGGGCGTAGGAGAGCAAACCAGTCCCTCAGGACAGGTAGCAGCTGAAGTGGTGCTTCTAGCCTCAGGGCCCTGGTGTTTCTGAGGCAGGCTTAGGGAAACAGGAGCCCCTTGCCTCTCTTCTGTGCTTTTGTTTTCAGTTTTGGCATCTGTACCTTGTCTTATCTTGTGTTAGTACCCGTGTCAGGGTGGAGCTAGATGAGTTGGGCAGCATTGGTCCCCTTTGATCATAAAATTGTCCTGGAGGAGAGATCCATTTCCAAAGGATTTTCTCCCTCTGTTCCTGTTGTTTCCTTCTCTCAGGTTGCTGTGTCCCTACACCTCTGCCCATATCCCTCCTCTCCCATTTTCATTTGTTTTTCACCACAGGTTCAGAAAATTCAATTCCACACCCATTTACTGAGCGCTGACCCCATGCCAGTGGGCAGGAGAGTTACAGTAGGAAACAGGTCTGGTCCCTGCTCACAAGAAGCAAGTCTGCTGGAGGGGACAGACAAACACAGATGCAAATCGCTGTCACTCCAAGTCAGGAATTACACACTCACAGCAGAGGAATGAATAAAGAAAGCCCTTTGGATGATGACGTCTACGAAGGGCACGCTTCATATACACGCTGTGTTTTATCTGGGCCTCAAAGAAGGGGTGGGGTTTCAACCATCACAGAGGATGTGAGGGTAGGAAGGATGCAGTAGGACATTGAAACTAAGGGAACAGAGTTAGCAAAGGCCCAGAGGTGCGAATTTGCATGTTGGGAGTATGTGAGTGTCTAGTTCAATTGGAAGGTGGCACATATGGCTTGGGAGGAATAACAGAGCCTGAGATGAGACTAGAAAGGCAAGTTGGGGCGGCCGTTGTGGAGAGCTTGTGCCACACACTAAGGAGCCTACACGCGTGCTCTCTAGTATATGATGGGGAGCTGGCAAGGTTGATGAACAGGAAATGGCATGGTCAGAGCTGGGCTTTAGGAAGCTCCCTCTAACAGAACTGTGAATGATGCATTGGAGAGGTCAGGGATTGCAGGGTGAGCAGAGAGGAGCATGCTTCAGACTAGCTCAGATTAGCAATGACAGGGGCCTGAACGTAGGCATCGGTCTTGAGGCCTGGAAAGGAGAGGACCAATTGAGAAAGGTTTCAGGTTGGGTCAGATAGGACTCACTGGAAACAGAGGGAGATCAAGTAGACAGCTAGGTAAACAGGAGGAAGGCAAAGTCATGAATAAATCCTGAGGACAAGGGTTGGCTTTGGGGAGGGTATATAGTTAAATTCTTTTTTTTTTTTTCTTTTTCTTGTGGTACGCGGGCCTCTCACTGTTGTGGCTTCTCCTGTTGTGGAGCAACAGGCTCCGGACACGCAGGGTCAGCGGCCATGGCTCACGGGCCCAGCCGCTCCGTGGCATGTGGGATCTTCCCGGACCAGGGCACGAACCCGTGTCCCCTGCATCAGCAGGCGGACTCTCAACCACTGCGCCACCAGGGAAGCCCTAGTTAAATTCTTTGGATTGCAAAGCAACGGAAACTGACACTGGCTAGTTGAAGTAAAAAAGGATATTTAATGCAAGAATATAGAGTAGGAATCCTTCAAACCACCAGGAAGAGCTGCATTCGCAAGAAGACAACCGAGGGAAGCTTCTGACACATCGGCGAAAGGAATTTGTGGACCTTTCTTTTGTGACATTGTCTTCAATGCCTCAGCAACCTCTAGGCTGACAGTGCAGATTTTATTTATTTCTTTATTTATGGCTGTGTTGGGTCTTCGTTGCTGTGAGCAGGCTTTCTCTAGTTGTGGTGAGCGGGGGCTATTCTTTGTTGTGATGCGCAGGCTTCTCATTGCAGTGGCTTCTCGTTGCGGAGCACGGGCTCTAGGTGCACAGGCTTCAGTAGTTGTGGCACGCAGTCTCAGTAGTTGTGGCGCACAGGCTTAGCTGTTCTGCGGCATGTGGGATCTTCCCGGACCAGGGCTTGAACCCGTGTCCCCTGCATTGGCAGGCGGATTCCTAACCACTGTGCCACCAGGGAAGCCCAGTCAGTGCAGATTTTAAATCACAGGAGAGAGGATCTGGCCCAGCTTGGCAGAGATGCGTCCTCCTGGGCCAGGAGCTGTGGGCTGGGGTTCGATTTATGGCTTACAGACTTGCTCTCTGGTGGCCCAGCCCTGAATGTTAGGGCTGTTCCCGGAGAAGGGGACGTAGTGTGAGCCAGGGAGCCACACTGCTTGACGCCGCCCACTCTGGTGAGGGCTGAGGAGGACGAGGCTAAGTTTTGTTTTGGCCAAGTTGTGGTGTGGGTCAGGTGCAGGCCACACACATCCAGAGGGCATGCACTTCCCAGAGCTCTGCTAGAGAAATGCAAACACGTGGGCTCACCAGGTGGAGTGATGAAGCTTTTAGAGTAGGGGAGTTTGGGAAAGAGGGAAATAGAAGGAAAGGGGGAAAGAGATTAGGGTGTGAAGAGACCCTACAAGGTTGGAAAAACCTTAGCTGTCATCTAGTCCAATGCTTTCATTTTATTTAATTTACATTCATTTATTTTTATGGCGCTTATAGCATACTCATAGGAAAGTGCACACACCTTGGGTAGACAGCTCAATGACGTTTTATACACGTCTACACCTTTGTAAGAACCACCGGGAACAGGACACAGAACATACCCCGGCTGCAGAAGGCTCCCTTGCGGCCCTGCTTAGTCCATGCCCTCACCATCCATACCAGAAGTAACCAGTGTTCTGACTTTACCACCAGAGATTGGTTTTGCCTGATACAGATCTTATCAGTCGATGTGTGTCCTCTGGAGTCAGGCTTCTTTCAGTTGGCATTGTGTCTGAGAGCTTTACCCGTGTTATTGCACTGAGCAGAAGTTTGTTTTTTCTTGCTGTGTAGTATTCTATTATATAGGTATGCCACAATCGATCTGTCATCCTGTTGACGGACATTTGGGTTTCTCAAGGTTTTGGCTATTAGAAATCAAACTGCTATGAAATGTCTTGTACATGCATTGTAGTGACAAATTTACTGATTTCTGTAGAGTAAATGCATATTTAGGAGTAGGATTGATGAGTTCAAGGATATATAGATGTTTAATTTTAGCAGGTGCTTCTGGTTTTCCAAAGTGATTGTACCATTTTACACTCCCCCCAGCAATGGAAAAGAGCGCTAGCTGCTCCACCTCCTCATAAACATTGGTGTCGTCAGTCTTTTTAATTTTACCCATTTTATTAGATATATAGTGGTATCTAGTGTGGTGTTAATTTGCATTTCCCCTATGACTAACAGTATTGAGCATTTTCATCTGCATGATTTGCTATTTGAATAGTTATGTATCCGTGTGTGTGTGTGTGTGTGTGTGAAGTGCATGTTCACCTCTTCTGTCCACTTTTTTTCTGTTCATTTGTCTTCTTCTTGCTTTTAGGAAGTCTAGATACGAGTCTTTAGTTGAATATATGTTTTGTGAGTACCTTTTCCAGTCTGTGGTTTGTCTTTTCTTTTAATAATGTCTTTTCATAAACACAAGTTTTTTTTTTTTTTTTGTTTTGTTTTTTTGTGCGGTACGTGGGCCTCTCACTGTTGTGGCCTCTCCCGCTGCGGAGCACAGGCTACGGACGCGCAGGCTCAGTGGCCATGGCTCACGGGCCCAGCCGCTCCGCGGCATGTGGGATCTTCCCAGACCAGGGCACGAACCTGGGTCCCCTGCATCGGCAGGGGACCCTCAACCACTGCGCCACCAGGGAAGCCCGAACACAAGTTTTTATTTTCAATTACCAATTATTTATTTTATGGTTAGTGCTCTTTTTGCTTTGTTTAGGAAATGTTTACCTACCATAAGTCACTACACTCATTTTGGAGATTAAATCAACAGTATCCAAAGAGGGAAGATGACTCAAGGTTATACATCAAGTGACTGGACCAGGACAAAGACCCATGGCCTCTTTAGCCCCATGCTCCTTTCACTGGGAATCCATGTAGAGTTCTCTTCACTGCAAGAGGAGCTGTAGAAAAAGTGACCAAGCTCTGCATCACTGTGACTTCCTACCCTGACAGTTAAGGGAATCAAATTTAAGAAGATGTTCTTCCAAATGCATTGAAAATATTCCTACTCTTTGACCCAATCGTTCCTTCTCTAGGAATCTAAAACACAGACAAAGTTTCATGCACACCGATATTTGATGTTCTTTTCAGTGGCAAAAAGAAAAGAAAATAACTGAAGTATTCAGCTACAGTGGACTGGCTAATTGAATTGTGGCATGTCTATAACATCGAATAGTATCGCTGCATAATACTAGAACTAAGGTACTTTTGAAAAGTACTTAATGACCCATGAAAATGAGCACAATACATTTTTTTTCCATTTTAAAAACTCAACTTTGGGACTTCCCTGGCGGTCCAGTGGTTAAGACCCCGCACTTCCAATGCAGGGGGTGCGGGTTCCATCCCTGGTCGGGGAACTAAGATCCCACATGCCGCACAGCCAAAAAAAAAAAAAAAACCCCTCAAATTTATTGAGGTACAATTTACATAAAAAAGTGCACTTATTTTAAGTGTATAGTTTGATGAGTTTTCATTTCAAAAAAAATAAAATTTCATTTAAAAAATGAAATATAACGATGTTAAGTATACTATTTGACGAGTTTGGAAAAACGTGTACAGTCATGTAACCACCACCACAGTCCTGATGCAGAATATTTCCATTACTCCCCCAAATGCCCTCATGCTTCTTTGCCCTCCATTGCTTTTCCTTATTCTTAGGCCCAGGCAACCTCTGATCTGTTTTCTGTCATGATAGATTAGATTTCCTTTTTCTAGAATTTCATATACATGGAACAATCCAGTATTTTGTCTTTTCTGTAGAGCTTCTTTCACTCAGTATAATGGTTTTGAGATTCCTCTGTGCTCTTGCTGCTATCGGTAGCTCTTTTACATTGCTACAAAGTATTCTATTGAGTAAGCATTTCAGATTTGTTTATCCATTCTCCTATTGATGGACTTTTGTGTTCTTGCTGGTTTGGGGTTAAAATGAATGAAGCTGTTATGAACATTTGTGTACAGGTTTTTGTGTGGCTGTGTGCTGTCAGTTCTTCAGGGTAAATACCTAAGAGTAGGATTGTCAGGCCTTATAGTAGGTACACATTTAACTTTGCAAGAAACTGTCAAACTCTTTTCCAAAGTGACTGCACCATTAACATTCCCACGAGAATTGCAGTTATGCCACATCCTTACTAGTATTAGGAATTTTCAGGGTTTAAAAAAATTCATTTATTTTTTGTTTTTAATACTAGCCATTCTAATAGGTATGTAGTGGTAACTCATTATGGGCTTTTAAAAACCAGCTTTATTGACACGTAGTTTACATACCATGATGTTCACCTGTTTAAAGTATATAGTTCAGTGTTTTTTAGTATATTTAGAGATTTGTGGAACCATCAACGTAATCTAATTTTAGAATATTTTTATCTCACCAAAAGGAATCTTGTACCTGTTAGCATGCGTCTCATGCAGTATGACACTAGGTGGAAAAAAAAAGCAAAACAAAAAATATTATTCAAATATGTATATTTCCATATATGTATGAAAAAAAGACTAGAAGGAAATATATAAAAAGAAACCTCAGCTGTCTCTTGATGGTAAGCAGCTTTATTTTCTCTTCTGTACTTTATGGAATTTCAAAATTCCCCACAGTGAGCACATATTATCTTTGGAGTTAAAAAAAAATCACGAGTTGTATGAAAAAAATAAAAGACGTTTCTTTAGGCTACATCTATGGAGGGGGGCAGTACCATAGCAGCTACTAACACTCTGTTTTCAGTCTGATTTCCTTTGGGAAGAGAATGTGTAAAATCTTACTCTTCTGGGTTTCTGCAGTGAGTTGGCAGTATAAGCTTGCTGTTTGCAATATTTACGTGCATTGCCTGGGGGAGTCCTGTAAACTACTCTATGAGTTAGTTTCTCTATTGACAGACGGTTGAATTCTTCGAAAAAGTGCTCTGGAAAGCAAACCCATATGGGAGTTGACTCAAGGGGTGCACATTGTCTTGTGATACATCACAAAAAGTGAAGAGAGATTGCTATGTGCTTGGGAATCATTTCCTAGTTTATAAAGTGTGTTTGTGGCCAGGTATGTATGTGAGCACACAGATGCACATTTGTATAAGCATGTGGCATATTTTTACATGGTAAAGTACTGTGAGTGTTGAGGGCTAAGTGCAGTGGCTCTCTAGTTCTAGTTTAATGACCCCTGTGCAGTTTGATGGAGAAGTCAAATTCTCATTTCCGTAATTACGTTTCCCCCCTTAATTCCCATAGACAACTCTAACCCCTGTCTCAATACAGGCCTATGGAAGTGAATTGAATCACATCTGTGATTTGAATAAAAATGTGTTTTGCTTGGAACCTGCACACAATTTCGTATCTCAAAGGTCAGTTTCTGGGATGAAGTTGAACTGATGATATGAACCACTTTCCAGAAGAAGCAACAGAGATTGATCGCTCAGAAACAAAACCCACTCGGGCTGGCCCCGCAGAGGGTGGACGGGGGTGCGCTGTAGGGACTGAATAAATAGGAAACAGTAAAAGGAGGCCAGGCGCGAGGCAGTTTCCCTGCTTCTGTCTGTGCCTTGGGCCTCATGGCCTCTTGCCCTTGCCTATCTGCACATGTGCCTCTCTGGCCTCTCCTTTGCAGGCTGGCTCCTGCTTATGCCTGGTCTCCACCCTCTTGTAACTGCAGTCTGAGTGTGGCTTTGTTCAGTACGTCCTGCTGGCTCTGGCCTTACTTCTGCTTGACCATTCAGTTTAACTTCGTACTGTATCTAAATGACTCATTCCCTGGAGAGGAATCTGATTGGCCCAGCTTTGGTCAGATTTCCTAGCAGACGTGGTGTGAAGGGAGGTCAAGCATACAGACGTGGCCACCAGGGCCTACCTACCCCTTGAGCACAAGCTTAGTGGAGGTGGCTGCATACTTCAGAGATAGACAGCACCTGGTCAAAGGTATTTTTGTTTCTTTTTTTTTGGCCAGTTCCCATAACTGAGACATGTAAGTGAAGATGGTATGATGTAAGGTGGTCCGTGGTAAACCCCCTCCATGGTGGCCCCATAATGATCCCTGTCTCCCGCGATTCGTGTTCTTGTGAATCCCCTCCCTTCGAGCGTGGAGGGACTTAGCAATTCACTTCTAATAAACAGGCTACAACACAACTAATGGGATGTCACTTCTGAGTTAGGTTACCAAAGCCTGTGGTTTCCATCTCCTGAATCCTCTCCGAGGCTGTCATGTGCTTGCTCTGATGGAAATAACGCTACGTTGTGAGCGGCCCTCTGGTGGGGGCCCCGTTGGCAAGAAACTGATCTCGGGTGGCCGCGGCCTGAAGCAGGATTTTGGTTCCTGGCCAGAGACTGATGTCAGGCTACAGCAGTGAGAGTGCTGAATCCTAGTCACTAGACCACCAGGGACCAATGGCCAGTGACAAGGCCCTGGCCCATACGGCTTTGCAGAAATGAATTCCCACAAAAACAGAAAGTAGTGAAGCAAGTAAAATGTTTACTAGGAAGGAAAAAGAATACGTGTGGATAGACACATGGGGTGGACTCAGAGAGAGAGAGTCGCACCCTTGTGGTAGTTTGAATCACTTATATGGGGCATTTCTTCCAGGCTTCCTTTGGCCAATCATCTTGCTTTGCCTGGTCCTGAGTCTGTATTTGGTTTATCTCAGGGTACTCTCATGTGTGCGTGCACATCTCTTAGCCAAGATGAATTCTAGCCAAGAGGCCTATGGGTAGGTTGACATCACTCCCTTTTTGACCTCCAAGTAGCCTTTCTGCGCGTGTGTAGTTGGGAAGTTCTCCTCGACCTCTAGAATGAGAACTATGTGGTCTCTTATCTGGAAAGGGCTTATTTCCTCCTCTTTTTCATCTTGGAGTATCTGTCCACAGGGGACCAACTCCAGCTGCTCAGCCTGGGGCCCATCTATCTCCCGCCTCAAAACTAGGGGAGGCCTCTGGCAAATAGCCAACAAGGAGCTGAGGCATCTGTCCAACTGTCTGGAGGAAATGAGTCTTGCCACCAACCACATGAATCAACTTGGGAAGCTGGGGATACTCCCTGGCTGAGCCTTGAGATGCCGCAGCCCTGGTGACACCTTGACTGTAACCTGTGTGACACTTTGAGACAGAAACACCCAGCGAAGCCATGCCTGGATTCCTGACCCCCACACGCTGTGAGATACTGTTTTAAGCCATGCAGTTTGGGGGTAATTTGGCAACAATAGGTAATAAATATGTACATGGTCTCCTAAATCATGCTGTTTTTGAAGCACAGAACCCAGACTCACCTCAAAACAAATTGTAAGAGGTGGTGTGACCCAAGGACCTCTTCTGGAGAACTTGTTTAGGCCAAGCTTCCTCCAGTATGGTGGGCAGGTTCAAGTTCAGTAGTGCCATGTCTCCCATGTGGCCAGCTGGACAGAAGTTAGGTTCTAACAGCGACAGCCTAACTGTATAAAATGCAAACAGGGAGGACTCCGTTGTGGAGAACCACAGGTGACAGCCAAATGTTTCAACCGGTGCTGTTATATCTAGGATGTGTAGAGGGTTGCACTTGGAGAATCCGGGTGGCCTTCTCAACTCCAAATGGCAATGAACCTGAGTATGTGCCGTGGATGCCAAGCCCCTATGGCTGGTGCCTCATATGGCTGCTGTGGACCAGAGGAATATCCTCAGGAATATTTCAGTCTTCTGGAATATCTGTGGGATGAAAAGTCAGACACGGGAGACTGTTACATCACAGAGTCTCACTGCAGGCATGATTAGGCTTAGAGATCCGGAGAGCATTCAGGTGGCCCAGCCACTCGCTGAAACTATTTCACAGGGAGGGCATCTCCGCAGGTCTCCATGAACCAAGACTCCTCAAAATCCTGTGTTTCCCAAGGGATTCCACAGAACTATTAGGAGGTTCTCCTACTGGGGAGCAGGTCGACAGTCAGAGAATATGTCCCAAGAGGATAGTTTCTTGCTGCTACAGCCCCCAGGGTGGGGTTTTCTCTAAGCATCCTTGAATACTGCGAACATGCTTGCTGGGCTCTTCAATTCAGGTCTCCATTCCCTGCTCCCTGAACTTTGGCCTCAGCTATGAAGCCCAAGTATCCAGTGCCTTCCACTTAGGCACCCTCCTCTGCTTCACACCAGATGTTTTCTTCTTCTTCATCTGTGTCCATCTGTAGGTCTGCAGGTTGACAATATACAGCTGAAATACGTAAGTACAGTTTTATTGACACCAACGTCCTGTCCCCACAGAAAGAATTGTCAAGAAGTGATAACGACACAGGAGGGACTTCCCCTCTGTGCTTTGAAAAGCAGAATTCCTTAAGCTGCTATAGGTAACCTTTAGCTCAGGAGGCTGGTCCTTGTGGAAGAACAGATGAGAAATCTCACTTCCTCTGCCACACATGCTCCCACCCAGAATCCAGCAGCAGCCTGGGACAGGCAGGGCTCTGAGCCGACAGCAGGGCAGGGTGCAGCCCAGCTGGCAGCCGTGATTGCTCTGTCTGCAGAGGATGAGGTGTTATCAGTCTCATTACAGGAAAAAGGCTGTTAATGGAGGAGCGTGCTTTTGGAGGGATGGTGGGTAAGGGAAGAAAGAACTGAGCAAAGGGACAGCTATTGTGTCTGATTTTCAAGGTTACCTGATGAGATAGCACTGCAGCTCCCTTGTGGCCTGGAAAAGCAATTCCTTTCTGATGGCTTTATAATAAAGAAGAGAGACCCTTTTGTTAACAATAACTTGTATTTATCTCATGTCTTTCTTCAGGGAAACTGCAAGTGCTTCAGAGATTTTACCTTTATAAAGAGCTGATGAGTAGGTGTGAAGAGCTTCTGGTGAACTCAGCCCCTCTGTCCCTAATTCGATCCCTTTGCCAGCAGTCCTCTGACTTCCTTCTGGTGACGATGACTGACACGAGTGGGCGTGCGATCACCCTGGCAGTGCTGTAGACTAGGGGGCAGGGTAGCCCGCTTCCACCCAGGACTGTTCAGTGTCTCTTGTTCACATGTGCCGTGTCCACAATCCCACTCCCGCAGTCTTAAATTAAAGGGACTTTATTCAGAGGAAATGAGAGTACTTCACAGAATTCAAGACCCATAAGAATGGCTGAACTTCACAAAGGTCTGGAACTGGGTCCTGGAAAGACATCTTTCTCTGTCTCTCTCCCTCTCTCTCTCTGAGATCACACAGTTCCCTGGGGCTCCCTGTCTCTGTGCCCTTATTTCCTACTACTGTTTCTCTCTAGAGACCCCTTTCTCTGATTGTGTCTCTGGATGCATGTCCCCATGTGGCAGCCTTGACACTTGAGTTATCAGGTTCAGGACGGGCAGTTCCTTTAGTGTGGTTATCCTAGAAGAGGAAACCGATGGGCTCCCCTTGTTGCCTAGACTCGAGTCCACCCAGTCCAGTCATTTCTGGTGGTAGAAAGGGCTTCCTCCTCCAGGGTGTAGTAGGATTTGTGCCTTTGTATTTCTTTGTAGGTTGTTCCCTTTGCTTGGAATGACCTTGGCCTTGACTCCTCAGGGGATCCTCAGCCCACATGTATCCTTCTCTGAGAGGCCATCCCTCGCCACTTTCCTCGCCTCTTCCACCCCTACCTGCTCTGCACAACCTGTTGATCCCTCTTCTCCTCCATTGTTACTGTTTACTTATTTGTGCCCTAGACTCTGTGTCCTTCTAGCATGCAAGTGCCTTGAGGGCAAGCCTTTTGTCTCTCTCCTTTGTGTATCTTGAAAGCTAGCAAAGTGCCCTTCAAATGCCTGTGAGTGAATGAATGCATGAAAAGCAATAGATCTCAGACAAAGGTTTTGTAATTTTTGTCTTTCCGCTCATGTTTTGTAGTAGCAAAAGAAATGATCCTCTTTTTAAATAAACACTTATATTATGGTTGAATAAAGAGACTTCGGAATAAACTGCACTTGCCACTAGGTTCTTTCACTTTGGGGGATTAAGGGGAGGACCCCGAGGCTGCAGCCACAGTGTGCAGCGTCCTGCTGTGTGGATCAGGAGCTCTTTTCTTGTCATCCCTCTTATGGCTACTGAAGTGTGGAGAATCAGCATTCGTGTCGCGTACAATCTTTCATTTTATTTTATGATAATGTATCTATAGATTCGTGATTATTTTAGGTATAGCAGTGTTGATTTATGATCATGTGCCTCAAACATTTTCGTTAGTTAGGATCATTTTGCCTTAAAGTTTGCAGCAATACTAAACATGGCAAGATCACTGTATGACAGTAGGTGGGGTAGGGGAGGAGAGGTAGGCACGTAGGGTGGCAAAACTGAATCACCTGAAGAGTTTTCCGAACATCCCATCTCCCACCTTCACCTGACACCCATGCTGGTCTTGTTCCCCAGGTGACACTTGCCCTAGGTGCCACTTGTCACTTGCATCTCTTTGCTCATTGTTTCTGTCTCATTCTCCCAGGCTCTGGTGGAAACAGTGTGAAAGACAGAAAGGATGAGGAGAAGGGTGGGTGAGCTCTCTCCCTCTCCTCTTTTTTCTTCAGCCCTTTAAATACCCCTTGATCCCATGCTGGTAGAGCCTCTCCTTAAGTCTCCGAGTCTCCCATCCTCCTCCTTAGCAACAAGCCAATATCTTTGCTAGTGTGTAGCAGCTGTGGAGCCCACATTGAGGTGTCTGGACATAAACACCTTCTTTTTTTAAAAATTAATTAATTTATTTTTGGCTGTGTTGGGTTTTCGTTGCTGTGCGGGCTTTCTCTAGTTGCGGCGAGCAGGGGCTGCTCTTCATTGCAGTGCACGGGCTTCTCACTGCGGTGGCTTCTCTTGTTGTGGAGCACAGGCTCTAGGCACGCGGGCTTCAGTAGTTGTGGCGTGCAAGCTCAGTAGTTGTGGTGCACGGGCTTAGTTGCTCCGCAGCATGTGGGATCTCCCCGGACCAGGGCTCGAACCCGTGTCCCCTGCATTGGCGGGTGGATTCTTGACCACTGCACCACCAGGGAAGCCCCGTGAACACCTTCTAATCCACTATTAAGTCCTTTAGTTTGTGTTCTCGTAACATTAACCATAATGAACTCTTCACATACTGATGTCAGTTGAATACGCTGCTTCCCCAGGCAGGGTCTAGTCATTTAGCGTTAATTAATGATGACTTATTGCAAATGATGTTACTGACTTACGGACGCTCCTGGGTGACACGCACATTTTTCAGATGAAGCCATAACATTATTACTTAGCGTTCACATAGCACTTCGCACGCTAAGGATGCCTGGTAATTGAGTTGGCTGCTTTGTCACTATTCCTCATGCTGATCCCGTCATGCGGGTTAGTGAAGGTGTCTCTCATTATATGTAAACTTGATGCACTGGGTTTTAAACTTGCCATGTTGCTGACATGGAGGAATGACATTTTATTGATCGCAGAGTCTGGGGCTCATCAGGTGTTCAGTGGCGACAGTACCTGTGAAGCACAAAACTGGAGGGTGGCTCCATCAGGCATTTTTAATACCTGGAAAGAACAAATGGGGGAGCTGCTCTAGGGGGACGTGCCGTCAGATGTTTAGATATGAGAGGAGGTGAGGGAACGTGTCAGCTGAGGGTCAAGGGGACCTCTGAGATACAGACAAGGCCACAAAGGACAAATAAGCCACTCAGGTGGACCATACTGCTCATAGATATGACCAAGGTCATAAGTTTTTGTTGTCATAATTTTCAACCTATTTTATGGGTGGGGTTTTCAGTGGGAAACATCTTGGTTTCTATACAGCCAAAATCATTTGGAGACATTGGAAATTTGTTTTATGCAGGAAATGTTAAAAATCAATGTTACTGGACCACATCTATACTGTTGAGTAGGGGAAGGAAATCCTCGTGTTATTTTTTCCATTTTCAGGATTAAGGAAGTTCAAGAATAAGGAGATGGCCAACGAGCCAAGCCTCATAGAATGAGGCGGGAGAGATTGGAGAGAAATCTTTGGCCATGCAATTCGGAATCCTTTTTCATCTCCTCTCTACTCTCTGTCACCTGCCTACCAATGTTGCCCTTTTGTTCTGGACACATTATATAGTCTGAAATATTAAACACATCCATTCTGAAACAATATTTTGATTTCTAATAAATGATAAGGAGAGGGGAAATGAGATTCCCCTCTGGCCAGAAAAAGGGCAGAGTCTTTACTCTCCATGGGAGAAAGATAAGCCCAGTCGATTTGTGGAGATGGTCTCAGCATGAAATGATCTCTCCAGGAACTTCTATATTTAAAAAAATGCAACTTGTCTTTCTTAGAAGAAGCACTATTAGCATCTTTCCTTTGTCCCTCTTCTGCGGCAAACTCCAGGACCTTAATTAATTCCTGCTCTTGATTTTACTGGTTCATTTCTGTCTTGTCCTTGTCTTGCTTGCCAACCCCATTTTAAAACAGAAATTGGCTCCCATAACAGACAACTAAGAATTCATCTGAAGCTCAAGTATGAGTAGAACTCATATCAGAAGGTTTTATTTATTATTCCTTGACTCTTGTATCAGAACCTTTTGATGAAGCCCAAGCAAACCAGTGACACATTCAGATCAGCCTTAGCAATTTGCACCTTCATGGAGGGCTTAGCAGAGCAGCTTTGTTCTGATGTCTTTAAAAAAAAATCCATTTATATCTGTCGGGAAATGCAACCTTATTTGTGTCTGGGACTGTGTCCCTGGGCTGGTAATGATGATAAATCAACTCAAGTCTCAAGCATGCTGGTAGAGTGCTCAAAACATCAGGTTCACCTGGGAGGGGAGGATGTGTCCTTGGGGGTGACCTCCACCTCCCTGGCCCAGTCCCTTGCAGAAGCTTCTAGGTGGAGAAGAAGCAAACCCCCTGGGGAGGGGAGACAGTGTAGTAAATGGTCAGCAGAGGCAACCCTAGAGTCTCACTATCCGAAATTCACATTCTGACACTCCACTTTCTAGACATGTTGGCTTGGGCAAGTCACTTGACCTCTTTGAGCCTCAATTTTCTCACCAGGAAAATGGACATAATGGTACCAACCCTGTAAGGCTGTTGTAAAGATTAAATTAAATGAGATGATACACTTAAGGCACTTGCCACATGGTGAGTGCTTGCTCAGGGGTCACTTTTATCTTGATATGCAGAGCTAAAATTTGGTGAGAGAAACAGGTGGATATACAAGTAGAAGGCAGGACACCAGATATTCTGGACCTGGAAAAAGATTCACCTGCTGATATCTTGTTTGATACCCTTTGAAGCATGTGCATTAAATGTGCATGCCATCCCCATCCGCTAGGTTCATGGGCAGAGTAATGAGGCTCGTCTCCAGGCAGACCAGCCTGAGTGGGGGCAGGGCTGTGGGCAGCAGAAGAGGCTGGGTAAGTCTTCTCGGGTCACGGGCTGGTTAGTGGTGGAGCTGGGATTTGTATCCAGGTTGTCTGACTCCAGAACCATGGTTCTCAACCTTGTCTGCCAATTAAAGTCACCTAGAGAGCTACTAAGTGTCCAGATGCCTGGGCAGGGCCCGAGCCCAATGAAACCAGAGCTTCTGGGGGTGGGACCCAGGTAGCAGTAGCTTTTAAAGGCCTCCAGATGATGGCAGTGTGCAACAAGGCTGAGAAAAACTGCTCTAGACTAGGGCAGTGGTTTTCAGAGTGTGGTTCCCCGAGCCATCAGTATCCCCTGGGAAACTGGGAAAAATGCAAATTACTGTGCTCCACCCCAGACCTTCTGAATCAGAAACCATGGGGGTGAGGCCCAGCAATCTGCATTTTAACAGGCCCTGCAGGTGATTCTGATTCATACTCGTTTGAGAACCGCTGCTGCAGAGCTGTGCTTCTCAAACAGCAGTGTGCCTGTGAGTCATGCTAAAGCAGAGATACAGATTCGGTAGGACAGGAGTGGGACCAGGGCTTTTGAATTGATGCAGATGCTGTTTGTACACGATCACGTTTGAGGAGTGAGGGACCCTCTCCTTCAGTCAACAGGCTGCCTCCAGAGTCCCCAGACGGCCTGCATCAGAATCACCTGGGATATTTGTTAACATGCAAATGCCTTGGCCCTGCTCCAGACCTACTGAATTCTGATCTCTGAGGCTAGGATCTGGCAGTGCACGTTTACACAAACACCAGGGTGAGTTTTTTAAAGTCCTGGTAAGTTTGGGAACCTGTGTTCCCAAGGGCCCTGATCACGATTGGTACTTGTTCCTGTACCAGCAAGTCCCTTTCAATCCCCAGGACCGGCCGGCCAGCCAGCTGTAGCCAGGCAGGGTCTGGAGAGCAGGCAGTGGGTGCTAGAGCTTAAAAAAAAAAAGAGACCAGCAACAGAAGCCCTCAGGCTACTGTCAGTGCATCTCCAGCTGAGAACCACATCCTGCTGTGTCCACAGCCTACAGGGTGCAGGGCTGTATTAATCCCTTGGTCTCTGACACTGTCCTGTTTAGACACACCTTGGGTCCTGAGGCTAGAAATACAACTTCCCTTCCTCCTTTGGATGCAGGGTGACTGCCCGTTCTGCCCAGCTACCCCTCTGACCCAGTGACCTTTGGCCAGCCCACAGGCCAGTAGGCTGGGAGCTGGCATGGCCCCCGCCCCCCGGATGTACTGTAGGCTGCCACCTCACATGTGGTAGCAGCTGCTCTAGCTTGATGAGCCCAGAACAGCGGAGACCCAAAGAGCTGTTCCAGTTCACCCGGAGGAAGAATTACGTTCGTGTGGGTAGTGTGCAGGCTTAGAAGCAAGCTCTTCAGAGGTAGACAGCCCTTACTCTGGGGCCATTTGGACTGGTTCCCTCACAGGGCACACACATGTCCTTGAACCCATGTTCGCATAAGCACTGCAGTCCTAAAACGCCACGGTGGGCAGGGCTAGCTTTGGCCAGCACAGTATACGGGAGGGGCTTGGGAATAACCCCACCTCAGCATCCCCATTCGTCTGGCCTGAAATATATCAGCATTTGTACCTAGCAAGGAGCTCGGAACTCCACCCTTGGCCGCTTATTCCTTTAGATCTCATGGGCTTCTTGATCATAGAATCCTTTCTGAAAATCTAAAATATAAATATCCTGGAGTAGTTTCCTCCCCTCTGAAATGGGCAATCATCATTTAGGCTGGAGTGAGGATTCCGTAGTTAACATATGGAAAGAAGAACAGAAGAAAGCCTGGTACAGGGTAAAGGCTGTGTAAGCGTTAGCTGCTATTATTGTTTTTAGTGCCAGGTAAAGTAAAAGACTGATATCTTTTTGGGGGGAGCTTTTCATCTAGATCATTGCTAAACGTGCCACCAGGTAGAAAGCCTGAGGCCTGTAGTTCCCAAGCCATTCTGATCATTAAGAGGCCAGGTGCAGGGGTGGGGGGGACGATTAAATAACACAGGAACATCCCTTCCATCCCCAGGAGTGAGGAACTCTGATGCCTCTGTCATCTAGAAAACAGAGCCTAACATGGTAACGTGACTTGTCTAGGAGTCTTATCTGGCAGATGAACAGAAATGACTAGCTGTTTGACCTGAATTACAATGACCCCCTGCAGACTAGCCTCATCTAGACACATCTGTAGGTTTGCAGGCAGCTTGATACTCCTTCAGGTGGCCCTTTATGATGTATCACAAGGCCCCCTCCTCCTCATTCTGCTCTGGTTGGAATAATAGCCACTAAAAAGCCATTTTTGAGGGTTCAGTCGAGGTCTCCTTAATAAAGTGCAGCGAAACAGGAGGGGCACGTTGCAGCCCCCAGGTGCGTCTGCAGTGAGGCTGGCCTTCCTGTATGGCCCTTACCTGAACACAAAGGATCACAGGTCTCACCAGGCGGGCTTCTGCTCGCGTTTGCAGGCTGGGAGGGAGGAGAGTATTCTCCACCTCCACCCCCCTCTCCAATTTTATTTACGGGGAACCTGAGGCTCAGAGAGATCATGTGACTTCCCTAAGGTCACTGATTGGATCCTGACTGATACACCTCATTAATAACATTAATAACATGGTTACAAGGACAAGATATATTTCCTGTGCATCAATCCTGTCTACCAGAGCTTAGTGTAAGTACCTCATGGGTGGACTTAGGGACTTCAAAGAGATTTGCGTATTGATTGAAATATCCCAGCGTTGCTGTTCTATTTCCCTGATTTCATATGTTTCGCTGTTGAGTGAGAGAGAAGAGGATGCATGTTGGGATACGGGGATATGGGATATGAAGACTGTGGGTTTTTCCTGGAAATTGAAAAACTTGAGGTTTTGCTTTACTTTTTCTGATATAAGGCAGGCTCTGAGAAGGCCTAGAAGATTCCAGGATGGGTGGAACCTTGTTCTTCTGTCATCTCATGGGGCCCATCTCCTTGCTCCTCTCCAGTTTACCTCCACAGTTTCCTCCCAGGATACAGGAGACAGGAGATAGGATCAGAGTCGGGGAAGGTGGAGAGGAAAGAGCCCAGGAGAAGGGGGAGGGCAATGAGTCATACTATGTATTTAGAGAAAAATAAGATGCTGAAATAGATACCATTCATGAAAAATTTTAGAATTTCCTGCCTGAGCCCCAGAAGCATGACTGGGTGACCTTCTTGTGTCAGCAACAGGAGCTCAGGGTTTCCGTCAGAACTGTCTGCCTTAGAAGAATCCCTTCCACCAGTGTTCAGAGCCTCATGCACTCCAGCCCATTCGAGCATGATCTGTTGGCCCACGGCCGCCATTTCCTTTTTGCCTTCCAATCTCTCCCCTCTGCTTTCTTAGAGGGGGCTCTGCTCCAGGGCTTTATCTTCAGAGTTGCCTCCATCCTGAGCTAAAAGGGTGGGGATGGATGCTCCTTGAGGAAGAACTCTCTCTGGTCCTTGCTCAGCTACTTCAGGCTATGAGGCGTGAGGACAGCAAGCCACATGTATGCCAAGGACACAGGATTGAATTGTGTTACGTTGCCCATGGCAACAGATTCTGAGGCCGGCTTCTCCTTTGACTGGGTCACACCTGTGTTTGAGAACTATTGCACTTTCTTTAGTGTTTGAGAGTTTTGGGGTGTTCCCTCCCTTCACATGAAGTGTTAATTTTCTTGCGGTATTCAACACACACACACACACACACACACACACACACGCATGCACGCACACATGAGCAGTCACTTCCTGAGCCGTGGTTGACATATGAATATGTATTCTCAGCTGTTGATTTTGGAGGAACTTCTGGAACACTGCCTGGGAGTCTGAGTGTGAGGAATTGAGTTCTGGATCTCCAGGTCAATAAGGAAACTGAGGTACCACTGTGGAAATAATACCCAGTTGGAGTTGGAGGCCTGGGTTCCCCCCTAGTTTTTTTTTTAACTTATTTTTATTAATTAATTAATTTATTTATTTTTGGTTGTGTTGGGTCTTCAGTGCTGTGCGCGGGCTTTATCTAGTTGCGTCGAGTGGGGGCTGCTCTTCATTGCGGTGCACAGTCTTCTCATTGTGGTGGCCTCTCGTTTCAGAGCACAGGCTCTAGGCACGCGGGTTTCAGTAGTTGTGGCATGTGGGCTCAGTAGTTGTGGCTTCCGGGCTCTAGAGCACAGGCTCAGTAGTTGTGGCACATGGGCTTAGCTGCTCCGCGGCATGTGGGATCTTCCCGGACCAGGGCTCGAACCCATGTCCGCTGCATTGGCAGGGGGACTCTTAACCCACTGCACCACCAGGGAAGTCCCCCGCCCCCCCAGTTTTGCTTCCTATTAGCTATGGGCAAGTAACCTAATGTTGATAAGCCTCCCTTTCTTTATCTATTTCTTGGGGTAAAATACTTATCTCACAAGGTTACTGTGAGGATTAAATTACAGGAAATAAGATAATGGCTGTGGAAGTGTCTACAATGACTGATAAAAATGTTTTGATGAAGAGTGGGTACAGTTCGTGTACATGGTGCTAGGCATTACTGGGGAAATCTACAAAAGAAATAGATGACATGGACCCTTTATTTTAAAAAAAATGTAAAATACACGTAACATACAATTTACCATCTTAACCATTTTTAAGTGTATAGTTAAGTAGTGTTAAGTACATTCACATTGTTGTACAACTGATCTTGCGGAACATTTTCACCTTGCAAAACTGAAACTCTATACCCATTAAACAACAGGCTCCCCACTTCTCCCTCCCGAAGCCCTTGGCAACCACCATTCTACTCTCTTTCTATGAACCCAGCTTCTCTAGATACTTCATGTAAGTAGAATTGTACAGTGTTTGTCTTTCCGTGTCTTGCTTATTTCACTTATCATAATGTCCTCAAGGTTCATCTGTGTTGTAGCAGGATTCAGAATTCCCTTCCTCTTTAAGGCTGAATAATATTCTAATGGCATGGACCTTTTAAAAATGTCTGGGTAACATGAAAAACAGCATATATGGAGAGCCATGAAAAATGACAAAGCAGCCTATTACATAAGGCACCCAAAGCACAACAATAGAAGAGTAGATAATTTCCAGGGGGCCCCTGTCCTTCCTGGGCCTGGCTTTGCATCTTAGGACTGAGCATCCCTAAATGACAGCATCGGGTTCAGGCTAGATATATTCATCAGAACCCTGTGGTTCAGGACAGCGATTCCCAAACAAATGGTGAGGGAGAGTGCTGAACAATTTAAATTTGCCCCGAGTTTCCAGGAGTGAGCGGCAGTAGGAGTGAGAGACAGAGACAGAGAAGGGTCAGTGTCTGAAGTGGGGGCAGCCTTTTGGGACAGAGCTCTTAACTCTGTGAAGTTTGAGGCTAAATCCAGGTAGTTAGTGGCGGAATTGAATTGAATTGTTGGACACCTAATTGGTGTTGAAGAATCAGAATTGGTTGCTTTGGGGGGAAAATCCCTCAATGGCCTAATCCTTGAATTCTCACACCACAAACCAAAGCACTCCCTATGGAAGTTACTAGAATTGCAAGCTTCATGCTAAAGATAAAAACAGGCAACCACCAGAGGACTTGCTTGGTAAAACTGTGTGTTCTAAGTGACAGCAGACATTACAGGTGACTTGGGAAGAATGGCTCAGTTTGGAGTGAGACTAGAATCAGAGCTGAGCTAGAAAGAAAATGAGTCATAAGTGGGAGAAGATATTTCCCTGCATGTAAACCCATCAAGGACGAATATCCAGAATATACTTGGCCCTCCATACCCATGGGTTCCACATCCCTGGATTTAACTGACTGCAAATCAAAAATTTTTTTTTTTTTTTTTTTTTGCGGTACGCGGGCCTCTCCCTGCTGTGGTCTCTCCTGTTGCAGAGCGCAGGCTCAGCGGCCATGGCTCATGGGCCCAGCCGCTCTGCGGCATGTGGGATCCTCCTGGACCAGGGCACGAACCCGTGCCCCCTGCACCGGCAGGCGGACTCTCAACCACTGCGCCACCAGGGAAGCCCATCAAAAATATTTTTAAAAAATTCCAGAAAGTTCCAAGAAGTAAAACTTGAATTTGCATCAGCAAGTATTTACATAGCATTTACATTGTATTTACAACTATTTACATAGCATTTGCAGTGTATTCGGTATTATAAGTAATCCAGTGATAATTTAAAATGTACAGGAGGATTGCGTGGGTTATATTGTAGATATTACACCACTTAATGTAAGGGACTTGAGCATCTGTGTGGGTTTTGGTATCTGCAGGGCATCCTGGAACCAACCCCCGTGGATACTGAGGGACAACAGTACATGAAGAATTCCACAAATCAGTAAGAAAAAGATAAGCCACTAAAAATGTTCAAAGGATAAAGAGGGAGCAATTCACAGATGAAGAATCCTGAATAGCCAATAAATATACGAAAACTGTTCAACCTTACTAGTTTCCAGAGAGCAAAAAAACCCCACAGTGAGATGCCGTTTCATATCCTTCAGTTTAGCAAAAAGTTAAAAAGTTTGATAATATCAGCAAGAATGTGGGATAATGGGAACTCTCTTACAATGCCGGTGGTTACAGCCGATCTGCAGTATCTAGGAAAAATTAAGATTTGCAGACTCTGTGATCCAGCATTTCCACTCCTAAGGTGTGTGTCCTCTAGAGACAGTCCTTTGTAGACAAGGAGATGTGTACAAAGATGACTGTTTCAGCCCTGTTCTTGGTGGTCTCCTAGGTAAGCAATTGCAGAATATTGTAAATAGCATGAAGCTATTTCCATAAATTTAAAAAACGTGTAAAATAATGCTACATACTTTTAAAGAAACATGTGTAGTAAGACTCAGATACATAGAGGAGAAGGATATACACCGATTTCAGAGACTTGTTTCTTACAGGAAATGGGATAGGGTAGGGGTGAGGACTTTAACCATACCTGTCATGCTTTATTTCTCTTTGAAAATCTCAAGCAGTATGGAAAGGTTTAGCAGTTGTTGATTCTCTGTGGTGGATACATGGGTATTTGTCTTATTATTCCCTGTGATTTTTGTATGTTTGAAATATTTCATAGATGCATTCTTTTAAGTGAAAAAGGTAATGAGATCTTTCCTAATCTGGGCAAAAAAAAAACGGATTTTGTAATTACTCTATGTTCCTACTGCCTACATGTATATTGTATCTTCCCCAAGTCTGTGATTTAAGAAGCTTGCTTGGGACTAGGCAGAAAGGAGAGAGAGAGAGGTCTTAAAGCCCTGGCCACTGATCATGTAAGGGAGAAAAGTCACCCAGTGCAGGTGGCCTGCCCACACCTCGCCTGGGAATGGCCACTAAGCATCGGCTAGTATGACTTCAGCAGCCGAAAACTCACCACGTCCTGCACGCCTGGCCACTCCACCGTTCGGGATATCTTCAGCGTGAGTTCAGAGCTTTCTCCTACACAGGCTGGAAAGCGGAAGCTTTTTACTTTCTTGCTTCACCACAAGAACAGTCCTAGCACGGATGCCTCTCCATCCAGATCTTGAATGGGAAGTTTTCCACATGCGTCACCATTTTGTTGATCCTTCTTTAGCTGCTCTGAGATATGGCGGTGTGGCATCCAAAGATGAAGCAAGTGCTGTGAATATGATCAGATTACAGCAGAGCACGGGGAGCCCGTAATTCACATGAACTGGATATTCTACTTTAGTATGTTTGCTTTAGCTCTTTACATGGCCGCATCGCATTATTGCCGCCTTTTAGGATTGTGATCAATGACTACCTAACTGCCTCTCTTGTGCCGCAAAATCCTTTTCACATAATTCGCTGCCAGGTCGCTATTCCCTCTGCAATCATTCTGCATTTGTGCACGCGAATTTCAGAGACTGCTGCTGGGCTGTGCATTTATACTTGTTAAGTGTTATCTTCTTGGCTTGGGCCGTGAATTCTAGGCTTGAGATCATGCTGAATTTTGATTATGTCATCTATGGCATGTGCTCTCCCCACTGGCTTGGTGTCGTCTGAATAATTGATTGACATATTTTCGAAGGGACAGGGCCAAGGACAGAATCCTGTAGCAAAGCAGTGAAAACTTTTCTCTGGATTGACATGGAACCATAATTAGCAGTCTTTGGTTACAGCAGTTCAATTGGCCATAAATCTGTCCAAAGTATTATCATCGGACGCTGTGGGAGTGCAAGAGACAGAGTGGTTAGGAAGACTCACTGTTGTAAAGATGTCAGTTATCTCTAGATGAATCCATAAATTGAATACAGTTTAAGGCAAAATTCCAACAACTTTTTTTTCATAGAACCTGGTAAGCTGATTCTAAAATTTATCTGGGAGAACAAAGGAAGGACCAGGAATACACAAGATAGTTTTGAGGAAAAAGAAGAAGAATTGGGGACATCAGTTTACCAGAAATCAAGGCTTATTACAAAATTTCCCAAGTGATTAGGGCAGTTTGGTTTTGGAACAGAAAAAGACAAAGAGATCAAAGGAACAGAAAAGAGAGCTCAGAAATAAAGTCACAAATATATGGGAATTTGATATTTGACAGGGTACACTGCAATTCTGTTAGGAATGCATAGGCTATTTTAAAAATGGCAATGGGAAACCTGGTAATCCATAATGGAAAAAATTCAATTTCCATTTCAAACCTATACTAAAATACGTTCCAGGACCTTTAAAGACCTAAATGAGAGAAGGAAAACTTCAGAATATTGGGGGAGTTGCAAGGAAATACCTTCATGACCTTGGATGTAGGAAGGGTTTCTTAAACAAAATGCCAAAAGCATAACCAAAATGAGAAGTTTGATAGATTTGACTATATGAAAACTAAAAATACTCATGTATCAAAATACAAGTTAAAAGTCAAGTTACAGGCTTGGAAGAGATGTTTGTAGAGCTTATAAAAGATGAATAATTAGTAACCAGAATATGAGAAAGCCTCTTACAAATCAATATGAAAAATACAAATAATGTAGCAGAAAAAAAGACAAAGGATATGACCAGAGAAGAGTTTTATTAAAAGGACATCTAAATGACCAGTGAATACATGAGAAAATGCTCAACCTCATTAGTAAACCGGCAACTTGCGGAGCACAGGCTCCGGACGCGCAGGCTCAGCGGCCATGGCTCACGGGCCCAGCCGCTCCGCGGCATGTGGGATCTTCCCAGACCCGGGGCATGAACCCGTGTCCCCTGCATCGGCAGGCGGACTCTCAATCACTGCGCCACCAGGGAAGCCCCGGTGAGATACACTTCTGACCTGTCACACTGACAAAATTTAGGAAATCTCATAATAGCAAGTATGGGTAAGAACGTGGAGCAAGGGAAGTCATCATATGTTGATGGAAGGTTTCACTGGTACAGTCTTGGAGAGAAAGTTTGGGAACAGCTAGTAAAATTGAAAATGCACGTACCTTGTAGATACAGTGATTTCATTCCCAGGTGTGAATTCTAGAGAAACTCACATATGCATTAGGGGGCATTTACATGAATGTGCAATGTAACACTGTGAGAATGACATAATTAGAAACAACCTGAATGAACATCAACAGAAGAATGAATGAATAAATTGTGAAACCCTCATTCAGTGTTCTAGTTCATGGTGATGGAAGTGATTGAGCTAAATCTACATATATAACATGGATAAATCTCAAAAACATAATGTTGAACAAAGAAAGCAGGTAGCAGAAGGATACATACAGTATGATGCCATTTACGTAAAGTCCAAAAGCATGTAAATGCTACTATATATCAGGGGTGGCAAACTGTAGCCTGTGGGCCAAATCTGATTAAAGAATGCCTATTTTTATAAAGCTTTATGGGAACATAGCCACATAGTTATCTCTGGCTGCTTTTGTGCTACGAAAGCAGAGGTGAATAGTTGCAACAAAGATAGTATGGTGTGCAAAATCTGAAATATTTACTATCTGGCCCCTGGTATATATGTGTATTAGTCAGGTTAATATGTAACATAGTGGCTTCCGCAAGAGAAAACTTTGTTTTTCCTATTGGAACGGCTAGGTAAGTTTTCCAGGTCTTCTGGGGGGTAGCTCAGTAATCATTGGAGACCCAAGGTCCTTCCCTATGGGTTCTCTGTCATCCTCATGATCCAAGATGGCGTCATCTCATCATCCAAGATGGTGCCCAGATCTCATCATCATGTCTCCTTTCCAGCCAGTGTGAGGAGGGCAAAAAGGAAGGGTTACACAGGCACCTTCCTTATAAGCATGTGACCTAGATGTTATACACATCCCATTGGTAATAATTTTTTCACAGGGCCATACTGACCTACAAGAAAGCTAGGAAGTACAGACTTGACCTGGGCTATCATGTGCTAGCCAAAAATTCCATTTCCATGAAAACACGAAGAATGGCTGTTGGGGAGTAACTAGAAGCTTCTGCCACAAGTTCATTTGTAATACAGACATGAAAAGGAATGCAGAACACTGGTTCTCCACCTTTGTGCAGGGTGGTGGTCATTTTTAGGCAGGCTGGAATGCAATCAGAGAGAGGTACAATAAAAAGAGGTCAGAGGGCTCCCCTGGTGGCACAGTGGTTAAGAATCTGCCTGCCAATGCAGGGGACACAGGTTCGAGCCCTGGTCCGGAAAGATCCCACATGCTGTGGAGCAGCTTAGCCTGCAGGCCACAACTACTGAAGCCCGTGCACCTAGAGCCCGTGCTCTGCAACAAGAGAAACTACCGCAATGAGAAGCCCGTGCACTGCAATGAAGAGTAGCCCCCGCTCGCCGCAACTAGAGAAAGCCCGCGTGCAGCAACAAAGACCCAACACAGCCAAGAATAAATACATAAATTAAAAAAAAAAAAAGAGGTAAGAAAAAAGCTATATGCCCCAGGACTAGAGATTTGAGACATAGTTTTGTGCCTTAAGGTCTTGGCAGCAGAAGCCAAGTCAAATCTACATATCCTGCAATGATTCATATACACATATACATATATTAGAAGAAAGTAGAATAATAAAAGGAAAATATCAAAGGCGGAATAAGGACATGAGAAGATAACTCACTATAAGAAAGACAATAAAATACACTAAGTGAAACGCCAATGTAAAGCACGATGTGTTGCCATAGAGTCTTATTGGACTAACAAAGCCATAGTTGATGCAGTATAGATTTTTAAACAGCCACTTTATTATGGGTGTCTATTGATGTTGGCAGTTGGAGCCAGTAGGTCAAGGGCCTTGGGACAAGCTAGAAACACATTGCCTAAAAATATGCCTTGGTTATTTCGTGCTTTTACATCCTGACAATAAAGAGGGAGTATTTAGGGAGGAGCTGGAAGAATTAGATCGCTGCGGGCAAACATGCATTGTCTCTTAGGATACTTTGTGGTCACCTGGGGAAGAAGTTGATAACTCCTCTTGTTTGGGGCTTCTGTCTGACTGATATTAGGTGCCTGATACAGAAAGAGAAGAATTGAAAGGGGCAGAGCTGCAGACCTTCAAAAGAGAACCCTCAGATAGTGGAACTGCCTCGTCCTGCTGGACGCATAGGGTGTGCAGCCATTCTGGAGAGACATCTCACACTATTTAGTTAAATTAAGAATGTATTTTCCGTATGACCCAGCAATTTCATTCCCGGGCACGTATCCCGAAGAAGTTCTTTTCATGGGTTCCTAGTGGCATGTGTGAGGATGCTCGCAGCCCCATCGTTTCGAGGCGGTGGGGGGTCGGAGGAAGTCTGGTCTACCATCATCAGGGGAGTGCAGAGCACAGTGTGGCAGGTACTCCCCGTGGACTGGAAGCAGAGTGGCTAGAAACAGAGACTGGATATACCCACAGCAGCGCGGGAGGGTCTTAAACCCAGAGTGCTCAGGAGAAGAGTTAAGAAAAAGGGAATGAGATCTGTAGCACAATAACATTCATAGCAATGAGAAATGCATGGACACAAAACCGCAATGTGCATTTTCCAGGGACATATACAAATCGAGGGAGGCACGTTAACACATTGAAATGGCTGCTTATGGGGGGGTGAGAGAGACCACCCCCCGCAAGAGTGACTCCGGGAATTTACTTTGACTGCCTTTCCATTCCATCATAATACCTTGCAATCCTCCCATCTCCTGCTTAGATGTGCCGGTTTGACTCTTACACCCTTACTACATTTAGCATCTCTTGCTTTACTCTCTCGGTGTCTAACCACGGCCATGCCCTGAACTTCACTCTGCTTTAACATCTTGCTATTGCTCTCTGTGTTTCTGACCACACTGTTCACCTTCTGGTCTGGCCTTCATTGCTCCCATCTCAGTGCTGACAGCTTGTAGTGGTCCTGCTCTACTACGCGGCCATACAGGTCAACTGATGTGTAGAAGATGGACCTGCTTGAGCTGTGTGATGGATCCGTGGTGGCCAAATAAAGTCACGCTTGCCTCAATCTGTTGTCTCCCCAGACCATTTGTCTGCCCTCCACCCTCCCTTCCCCAGGCTTTTAGCTCTTGCTGTGGAGGACTTGGACCCTGTCTATCTTTTCCTCTAACTCCAACACAGAATGCCTTTGATTTTCATTGAATACCTTGATACATGCTGATAATATTTTAATATAAACTTCCTTTTACTTCAAAAGCCAAGAGCTAAGTAATTTCATATCTATCAAAATACATGAGTTATTGGAGAGTGGATGAAAGAGGCTGGTACACTAGGCCACACATACAGTGACCCTTGTGTTCATGAGCACTGTGCTCCATCCAACAGGGTGGGACAGCTTTCAGGAAGCTGTTGACATCAATTAAAGGCTCAGTGGCCAAGGGGTTACCTGGAGGGCTTGTAGTTAGTTAGAAGATACAAATGGCTGCCTTCTACCTGCCTTCAGTTGAGAATCAGTAATTTGGAACCACGGGTTGCCATGGCTCTTGGCCAAGAATATTTTCCATGTTTCTTGGACATGACACAGAGGAGGGTTGTACAAACACGTGTATGGGATGGGTGGGTAGGTGAGGGTGTGTGCTGTCTATAAATTCCAGGACCAACAAAATGCCTGACCACATGTGTTCCTGGTACCTATTAGGCCTCTGTGAGACCTGGCCAGCTTTACACAGGGCTTGGTGCCCGGCACAGCAGCACGACACGGGGAGTGGTAAGGACTTGCTTCAGCGCTTTATGACAGTCTGCTGTCTGTTCTCTAGGGGAGAGAGTCAGGCTGCTGGAAAATTGTCGTACTACCACCAGAAGTCCACGTGAATAAGAATTGGCTCGGTGATGATGACTGCAGTCAGTAGATGTATGGAGGCTAATTAAACACCAGAGCTTGTGGCTGGGAGCCGCTCTGACTCAGCTGTGGTGATTACACCACGTGGCGTGATGGCTTTGCTAACATGTAAATAACCTCAGCCGTGAGTAAGAAGTGGGCTAAAACTCCATTAACATGATGCCAGGGCCGTGTTTTCAGAACCCACAGGATTTTGACCAAGGAAATATGACAAAGGAATTTGAGACTCTTGGATTTGAGAAACAGAGTGGGGAATCTATTATGGTTGTGAATATATTATAATTCCTCTAATTTTTTATGGCTTGTCTAGAAAATAGGTCACAATATTGAGCTCAGGATTACTCTGGAAAATCCAAGCCATGTGGGCATTATAGTATTACAGAACAGTTGATATAAGATATTTTGGGAGAGAGTGGTAATAGCAATGTATGAATGCCAGCAATAGACCGATAGTCTTCTGTTTGATGAGTCCAGCAAAACAATGGACCTTTTAGATACTGCTGATTCTCTTCGCAGAAGCAACCCAAGATGAACAGATGCCAAGAAGAAGAGATGGTTTGACTCAGGTGGGAGAGATGAATTAAATCTAGGGGACAGGGACAGTAGAGCATTGTAATGAGGAGGTGGTAGAGTGTAATGATTATGAATTCAGGCTGTTTGGGTTCATATCTAGACTTTGGCACTTAATTGTGTGATCTTGGACAAATCACTCAACTTCTCTTAAAAGAAGAGTAAAGAAAGAAAAGAAAAGAAAGAAAAATTTTCTTTCCTATAATAGATTTTATTAGTACCTTCCTCATAGGGTTGCTGAAAACATTAAATGAGATAATCCATGTAAGGTGTTTAGCATAGTGGCTGGAACGTAGAAAGTGCTAAACAAAGTTTGCTGTTTTAATTGTATCAGTTTCAAACTCTCTCATTAAATACCTTAACACGCTAGGTATTTGTTTTTTCATCCAGTTGGACTCCTGGAGGAGTAAAACTCCAACCTCAGCAAAAATGGTCTCTAATAATGTTTTTCCCATTTAATTTAATTAAAAATTTTAAATTGAAGGATAGTTGATTTACAGTGTTTCAGGTGTACAGCAAGGTGATTCAGTTTTAGATTCTTTTCCATTATAAGTTATTATAAGATATTGAATATAGTTCCCTGTGCTATGTGGTAGGTCCTTGTTGTTTATCTATTTTATATATATTGGGTTGGCCAAAAAGTTTGTTGGAGCTTTCCTGGCCGTCAGAGGCTATGGAAAAACCCGAAAGAACTTTTTGGACAGCCCAATAGTAGTGTATCTGTTACTGTTAATCCCAAATTCCGAATTTATCCCTCCCCCTTCCCCTTCCCCTGGTCTATAATAATTAACTGAGAATTATATGGTAATGAGATTCAGATTCTTTTCCACTATAGGTTATTACAAGATATTGAATATAGTTCCTTGTGCTGTATGGTAGGTCTGTGTTATTTATCTGTTTTATATGTAGTAGTGTGTATCTGTTAATCCCCATTTCCTAATTTATCCCTCCCCCACCCCTTCTCCCTGGTCTATAATAACTGAGAATTATATTGTAATGACGTCATATGACCACATCTGTAAGCTGCACCTGAAAAAGCCCTTCCATTAAACTAGAGTTAAAAATAGCAGAGGGTTCGGTTCATGCAGTAGGATTTGTGGGGTTGAAGCTGAGGCGCTGGTGTGGTGGCAACCCCTGTTGCTGGTGCCCATCCCTATTTTGTCCCCAGCCACATTGCCACTCATGCAGAGAATGCCCATCTTGCTTTGGCAGGGCTTAGGGCTGACCCAGTAGAGCATGATATCAGCACATCCATTAGAAAGGGCCTGTTGGTGTTGTGAAGCAGGATTCTTGAAAATCCTGGGAGGAGATGGGCACTGCCATGGCCCAAGGACTGCCTAACACATAATGTGGAGTCTGCAGGGGGGGAGGGACCATCTTGGGTCCCCTGTTGACCTCCCTCAGTGTCAAGGGCACACCGGGTAAAGGATGCCTGCTGTCACTCCATCCCACTGGGGCAGACTGGAGATGCACAGGTCCCCACATACAGCTCCAGCCCAGGGCTTGGTGGTAGATTATGGGCGCCCCAGAGTCCAGAACTCATCCTGTGATGATCTGAGGAGGGGCCACCGTTCTGGCTTCCTTATCTCATACAATCATGTGAAAGAATTGTCACATCTGTCAGTAGGAGTGGTGCGCTTGCCAGGCCTCTCTCATGGGAGGCTCCTGGAACAGGGGCCGGGTCACACAGCAGTCTGTAGGCATGAGTTCCAGAGCACCAGTGGGGAGGGGAGTCCACGTGGGTCCTGCTTCTGGCTCAGAGTGTCCTGGCCAGACTGCAGTGCTGGCCCAAGTAGTCCCAGGCACCAGGCCCAGGTGGGCGCTTAGAAAATTTTGAGGCAGTCACCCCAAAGTGGGGACCCCTCAGGCACGGGGCCTGGGGGAAAAGTCTCTGCTTGCCCAGGACTACATGAGGCACTGCCTGCTAGAGTGGGAAGGATCTGGCAGCGATGAACTAGAGGTCAGAGACCTGGTTCTAGTCTTTGCTCTGCTGACGAGCAGCTTTGTGACCATGAGCAAATCTACTGAAGGTCTCTGAGGGACTGGTTTCATGGGTGTGTGATTAACGCAGCAGCACAGAGCCCTGCACCTGGAGTTTAATGCTCTGTGGCCCCCCTCTTGAAATGTGTAAGAAGTTTCTCTTTGAATTTGTGTTTTGTAAGTGAAGTCTGTGGGACAGTGGAGTGTGCACTGGGGGCTTGGCTCGTACATAGTCCCACCTCCTGCCACCTCCTCACGTCCTTTCCTCTCTGGGACTGGTTCTTAGCTGCCTGCTTACCCTCCAGCCCAGTGACGTCTGCTGCTGCCCTCTGCTCCTGATAGGGGTCTGAGTGTGGGCGCAGTGAGAGGTACCATTGGGTGTGTATGCCCCCCAACACTGGGAGGGTCTGTCTTCATCCCATGAGTGTTTAATGCCCAAGGGAGTGTGACATTAAATAGCACGTAAAAAACCAAGACAGGCCGAGAAAGAGACTGCAGAAGAAAATGGTGCTTTTCCTGCTCTTTGAACAAAGGGTCCTGTATTTTCATTTTGCACTGGGCCCTGCATCTTGTGTAGCTGGTCTGTGTCTCTGAACCTCACCTTCTCCTTTGTAAGAAGGTAGGGTTTGAATTAGATGATCTCTGAGGTACTGTCCATGGCTCGTATTCCTTTGCTGAAGGAACATCCATGGCCAGTCACGTTTCCCCAAAGGCGTCTGTAGAGGCTAATTGGCCAGACCACAATCCCCAGGGTTCAAAGGTCTCTGGTATGTCAGCTTTTTTTATAAAGAGTTCTTTCTTTGTGTCAAAGAAAAATTGCACCAGACAGAGTTAAAGAGGCAAGGAAGACTTTATTCGTGACTAATGCAATAGGGGAGAGAGATTGAACTTGACTCTGCTGAAACAAAAGGCGGGGAGTTTTAAGCACTGGGATGAACTAGTGGAACATCTGTGATTGCTAGTTGTTGCTTCTTTTTTTTTGCGGTACGCGGGCCTCTCACTGTTGTGGCCTCTCCCGTTGCGGAGCACAGGCTCCAGACGCGCAGGCTCAGCGGCCATGGCTCACGGGCCCAGCCTCTCCGCGGCATGTGGGATCCTCCTGGATCAGGGCACGAACCCGTGTCCCCTGCATCGGCAGGCGGACTCTCAGCCACTGCGCCACCGGGGAAGCCTGCTAGTTGTTGTTTCTGAAGGTAGTTGTCCCAAGGAGACTGGGAGAAAGGGGCCCGCTCTCTCTTTAGAAAATAGCATTTCAAAGGATGCCTCCCAGGCCCTTGAGAAAGACTTTCCTGGTTTGTGAAAGTGGCAGGTGGTTGGGAGACTTACATCTCAAAGGGTAAAGGAAAGAATTTACAGGTTTCTAGTTGACAAGAGTTTACAGGTTTCCAGCATTTTCTAGAGTAAATGCTCTAAGAGAAGGGAGGTTGGGGTTGCGTGCAAGAAGAAACCTGTCTGAAGTTTAGCCAAGCAGAGGGAAAATTATGGCTGTCTCAGACACGTGCTTTTGGAGATGAGGGCTGTAGGGCGCGCTGCTCTAGCATCTTTTTAGGGGCAGCGGCTTTTCTACCCAGACATTATGGAGCAGATGTGCTGAGAGGTGGACCAAGCTCTGCGCCCCTCAGCAGGCCAGGGTTGTCTTCAGACCTCAGCCAGATCTTCTGTGGGCGCAGACATGGTTCCCTTATCTGTCTTGGCTTCTCCACGAATGGCCATCCATCTACCCTCTACCCTCAGCCCGTGGTTCTCTCTGACCCTATCCGAATCACGAGTCCTCAGCTCCAGGGCTGCTCTCCCCTCCCGCAGGCCTCCCAAGAGGTTTGGCATGAGCAAGCTTTCATAAGTATTTATTGCAGGGATAAGAGCCTGATGCCCTGATGGGTCCTTGGCTGCCTGGAGCTGACAGAGGAGGTAGTTTGTATGCTAATGCCGTTGATTGCCTGCATCTTCTGAGGATTCTGCTTTAGGCTTTTTATCTGCCCCTGGAGAGAGACCCAGGAGTTGTTACCCATCTGCCCTCCCCTTTCCCTCCCCTCTGCCCCAGCCCCCAACCTGGTCTTCCCAGAGAGACCCATAAAATTGTATTCAACTCATTATGTCCCGGGCAAAGCCTGATCCTTCATTTCGAGAATAATAATCAAGTGTCCAGATTCAAATGTGGTGTCTGAGGCTGCGTTGGGGAGACTGATGAAGGGCCTGATATGAGCTGCCTGGAGGGCAGGGCTTGGGGCTGGTGCTGGGGGAGGATGTGAGGGGGGTGTAAAGGGAGAGTCCAGGCTCCCATTGACCATTCTTTTCTCTGTGGGGAGGGAGGCAAAGCCTTGATGTTGCGCTGAGTGTTTATCCTGTGTCGTCGTGTACACCCCACCCCCCGCTCTGAGCATTGGGAGGGCAGTGCTGTTGTCAGTGGGAGTGCACCTTGTCATGGTGACTGGACTGAGAGTCCCGGATGTTGTAGGATCAGGTGCTTAATTCAACGGGAGCCCTCTGGAGTCTGTTAGATTCAGCTTTGCTGTTTCACCCTAATCCAGGGGTTCATGGCCTTGGGGAGCATCCTCATTACTTGGGGAGCTGTAAAATTACAGATGCTTGGGTCACAGTTCCTGAGATTTGGATTTAATTGGTCCAGAGTTTGGCCTTAGCGTTGCGATTTTTTTTTTTTTTTAGCGTCGCGATTTTTAAATCTAATATGCAACCAAGGCTGTGAACCCCTACCCCACCCGCATGCTCCTGTGTTAGTTAGAAGTGGGAAATGGAATTGCCAAGCGGGAGAGCCATTCCATCGTCTATGAGTTCTCTCCCTGGTAGAAAAGTCAACGTGGAGAGCAAAACCACTCCCAGAAAGGAGGGTAGCGTTCCTAGGAGAGGTGGGCGTTGTGGTGGTGAAGAACCCAGGCTCTGGTGTCACACGAACTTGGTTTACTTCCTGGTTACCCTGCTTTGGGCCGTGTGGCAGGGAGCAAGTCACTTTACCTAAGTTTCACCTTCATCATGTGTCAAAAGGGGATAATAATAGCTGCCCCCACAGAGCTGTCGTGAGAATTCAGGAACTGATAGAATGTCTGTAAAGGAGCTGGTGGAGCGTGCTTACAGTGGCTAAGGCTCTCTTTAAAAGTTAGTTGTTATTATCATGGTAAAACCTGGTGTCTTGGAGCTTGGATGGCCTGGTGTTCAACTCTCCTCTATGGGGTGATCATTAATAATGCTGCCTAATGATGCCCTTTACCTGTATTAACTGAGGCACAGAGAGGTTAAGCAACATGCCCAAGGCCACAGCTGATGAATGGGGCGGGCGGCAGGATTTAAAGCGGCCAGTCTGATTCCAGGGCTTGTCCCTGACCACCACACTTTACAGCATCTCTGTATGGTCTTCTCACCACGTGGACCAGAACACCTGGGCATGATCAGAGCCCCTCTCCCCTGGTCAGTGTTGGCAGAAGCCTTGAAGGAGGGACGTGTTCACAGAAATGTGATACCTGCGTGGAGAATCTAGAAAAGGAAGCATGGCTTTTTATGGCAGCATTCTGCCAAGCCATTGATTAGATCACAGCCTTCGTTAGCTGCACGCCTATCCCGAGGATTGCTCTGGTCACCTTGATCAGACCTGGCTGTTTTCCAGTCTGCAAGCTATTGCTCCAGGCATGGGCACTTACATAAGCAGATGGCCAGGCTCGTCTGCTTTCTGGCAGTCTTCACGTGGCAAATTGACTTAGCAGATTTTTGATGCTGATATTTTAAACGCCAATAATCAGCTCTGTGGAAGATGGTTCCTGATAAGGGCCTCTCTGTGCTGGTTGCCCACAGTGATCAGCCTACCCTAGAGTGTTAATTTTAGGGTGCCTTGAATGCTCACCACCTCTAAAGTGTACTGAGAGAGAGTTTGCATACATCCTATCTTGTTCATAAGGAAGTGTTTGAAAGTAAATTACCTTATAAACAATATAACACTCTTCCGGGAGGAGGGTCTTTTCCTTGAACTTATTCCCAAATATTTGTATAGATGTGTATGTAGACAGAAGCCCCACAGGCTCTGCAGAAAAGTGTGGACAATTGAGATCCTTACAGGAGAGCTCCATGTAATCCACTTTTATCAGAATTGCATGGAGCCTTTTTGCTATACCTGGGCCAGTTCACATTATTGGTCCACGTTTGGTTCTACCAGAGCTGGCAGGGGAGATCAGAAAGATTCTTCATGCCAACACCCAAGCCCGTCCTCAGATTCCCTCCTCCCTGCTCTCAGGGCCATTTGCAGAAGAGGGTGTATGAGGAGGACAGGGCTGGAGGACGCCTCTGCTGACACTGCCCCTGGGCTGGAGTGGGGAGGCCATGAGGAGAACTGAGCCTGCACCTGCCCCTTGCCACTTTCCCATCCACTTCCCACACTTGGCTTTATCACTGCATCTGCCAGCAATTATTCTAACTGAAAACTCTCTGCCTCGAAAGAGTCTTCTAGGATTTCAAGGAAGAGAGAAAGCCTGGGACTCCAGGACCGGCTGGGTGCTATCTTTTTTTTTTTTTTTTTTTTGCGGTACGCGGGCCTCTCACTGTTGCGGCCTCTCCCGTTGTGGAGTACAGGCTCCGGACGCGCAGGCTTAGCAGTCATGGCTCACGGGCCCAGCCGCTCTGCAGCATGTGGGATCTTCCCGGACCGGGGCACAAACCCGCGTCCCCTGCATCGGCAGGTGGACTCTCAACCACTGTGCCACCAGGGAAGCCCCTGGGTGCTATCTTTATAGTTGACTTCTGTCCTTCTGTGCTTCTCTCTTTTCCTCCATCATTTTGGTCATCCCTAACTCTTCCTTCCCAGCCCTCTGAGAGCTGAAGGCCAGCCCCTCATCCAAGGCACACCTGCAGGTAGCACAGAAGAAGGAACAAATATTTACGTAGAGCCCATCATGTACCAGGCACTGCTAAAAGCTCCCTTGGGCATTATATTATTCCATAAACTCATTATAGGTGAGAAAAGCAAATTTCCAAGAGGTCTAAACATTTCCCCAAGGCAAACGGCTATTTTCAGTAGAGCCTGCATTCGAATCCAGGTCTTTGGGCTTCATATCTAGTGCTCTTTTCCATTCACCACGTAGCCTCCAGGTTCTGGCTACTGATGTTAAACATTAGATGATCCTCAGCAGATGCCTTCTGGTCTGCCTCCCCTGCCCCACCTCTGTTCTATCTACCTGGGGCAACCTCCGTGGCTCTCCTACCCGTTAGCGGCCTTTCGCCTTGTGGCCCAAGGAGAAGGGATCCAGCAGGGAAAGCGTGGGGAAAGCTTGCTGTCCATCAGAGTTGGGGACCCTGGTTGGGACACTCACGGGGCCAGAGTGTAATTGGCTGGGAACCTGGCAGTGCCCACTCCAGCCAGAGTGGTTCTGTCTGCCTCTTTTAGCTTTGCAGGGAATTACAGGAACTCCAAGTAGCAAATGACAGCAAATTAGGAGCTGAGTAACATAGCAACTGCAAATGTTATCAGTCAGGTGACCTTCAGAAGCTGGCTGCCATTCTAGGGGAGATTATTGTTTATCCAAGTAAATACCAAACCCTCACCATGGTGGTTCGTGTAGCAGAGAATGAAGAAGCTCTATCATTTCTGCCTAGGAGTACTCAGAGCAGTGGAGGTTAGGGATTTTTACTCCTTTATTAAAAATTAAGGTGCTTTTGAGTGTGTATGTTCGTGTTTAATGGGTAGTGCTGACTTTTCAATGCAAGTCCTTTGTTCTTTTGTGGAGAAGCTGGTGTAGCAGAATTAGCACGGAACTGAGAGCTGGGCCCTGGGCTTTCATTCTGGTTCTACTATGAGTAAGTTGTGTGACCTGGGACAAGTAACTTATCCTCTCTGGGCTTTAGGAAGGGGATTGGAGTAAGAATGAAGGATGGTATATTAGTCTGCCCAGGCTGCCATAACAAAATCCCACACACTGTGTGGCTTAAACAACAGAGTTTTATTTTCTCTCAGTTCTGGAGGCTAGAAGCCCAAGGTCAAGGTTTGGTTTTCCTGAGGCATTTTTTCCTGGCTTGCAGATGGCTTCCTTCTCACTGTGTCCTCACGTGGCCTTTCCTCTGTGCATCTCTGGTGTCTCTTCCTCTTCTTATAAGGACACCAGTCATATTGGATCATTGGATCATACTGAACCTCGTTTAATGTTAGTTACTTCCTTAAGGGCCCTATCTCCAAATATAGTCACGTTGGGGGTTTGGGTTTCAACACATGAAATTTGGGCAGACATAATCCAGCCCATAATAGATGGTTAGTGACTCTTTCACTCTTAAACTTCGAATCTCTTTTCTGAGGACTAGCAAAGCTCTCTTTCACTTACTCCAGAAAACTGAAACAGGAACCAAGGATTTCCTTCCATCCCTGCAGAGGCTCAGCACCTGTCTCGCTCTCCTGTGCTGGGACCCCACTCAGAGACTGGGGGCAGGTGGCCCGGCAGGCTGTAGGACACCTCCCTGGGGTACCACTTGCTCTGTGCTTGTCAGCCTGCCCAGACCCCTCCCCAGAGTCCTCTGCTGCCCTCTCGCTGTCATTGTCACATGTGTATCTGACAGGGACCCTCAAAGCCTATTCTCCCAGGTCAGGTGTGGGCTTCTACCACTGCTTGTCACTTTGTAGCCGGAAATTTTCTGTCCTGACCTCCCCTTGTCTGGGCAGGGCATGGGCCAGGAACACGCTCTTTTATGGACAGTTTTCAAAGCTGGGATCTGACCAGTAAGGGCTGGGATCAGGGATCTCCCTCCATCTCAAGAAGGGTGATGGCAGGAAGATCTCATTAACACCTTTCCACAAAGGGGAAAAATAATATTTCAGTGTGTTCCCTTTGTGTCTTCAAGCGGTGATAAGGTGCCACCGAAGTGCCAGTCAGAGCTGCGTTCAAATGAAGGATTATTCTGATAAGATGGCGAGAAGAGATGCTCGGGGGAAGGGGACCCTCTGGAGGGGGGCAATGCTGGCTTAAGGTTATTAAACAGGAAATGCCTGGCCGCGGTGGATCAAGGGGAAATTACACATTCTGTCACATTTGCTTATTGAATCCCAGTTCTATTGAAGCTCGAAAGGGGGAAAAGAAAATAACGCCACCCCCATCAACCTCCTTGTAGCTCTTATTAGATTTCACAACCTTTCAATATGAAAATGCTAGTGCGGATGGCAAAATTCCTTGTCAGTTTTTAATATCAGTAAGGGATTGTGGTATTAGGCTTAAGGGGGATGGAGGTGGGAGCGGGGAGAGGTACAGACGGTCCACAGAGTCCCCTGCATACACAGCCGTAGCTGTCTTTGCTTCTTACCGCTCGTTGCAAGCGCAGTAGCTCCTGTCCTCACACTTAGGAGGACACTGCCGAGATGAGGGTGACCCATCTCGGGGGGACCACGTGCCCCTCTGAGCTTCACAGCGAGAGCCACTGAACCCCACACTCAGGTTTAACCTCCCCTCAGACTCTGTCACCAGGTGCTGCTCTAACAGAGGACCACAGGCTGGGGGCTTAAGCAACAGAAGACTATTGTCTCATGTCTGGAGGCCGGACATCCAAAACCAAGGTGTTGGCAGGACCACACTCCCTGTGAAACCTGTAGGTGCGAATCTTTCCTCGACTCCTCTAGCTTCTGGTGTTTGCTGGCATTCCGTGGCCTGTAGATGTATCACTGTATCTGCTCTTTTGTCATCACATGCCTGTTTTCTGCCTCTGTGTCACTCTCCCCTTCTTATAAGGACACCAGTCCTATGGGACTAAGGATCGCCTGACTCTTGTATCACCTAATCTTAATTAATTGCATGTGCAATGGGCTTATTTTCAAATAGGGTCACATTCTGATGTCCTGGGGGTTGGGACTTCAACAGAGCTTTTCTGGGGACATAGTTCAATCCCTAAGAGGTGTCTTTGTTTAGATTCCCCGCAAAGCCAACCCTGAGACAAGTAGTATTTTGGCACAAGTAGTTTGTTTGGGGAATGATCCCAGGATGCAGGCGAGGGAGAAGGGGCAGTAAAGAGTGGGTTGTCACTGTGGGTGATGGGGTCTCAGTCCCTCTGGAATTCTCTGAGAGGCCATGGAAACAGGCCTTGGAATTATCCCTGGGGGCAAGGAAGTGGGGTGCCTATTCCTCAGGTGAGGGTCACTTGGAAAGTGTAAGTTCCTGGCACTTACACTTGCCTCAGAAGGGACGGAGGAAGCTCCTGCAGGATGTTCTCAGCAGGGAGATGGAGAAGGCCTCGGCTGCCTACGAATTGGCCCCAGGGGCCCCCAGCCAAGATCGAAGGGACAAGGGCAGGGAAGGCTTTGGCAGGGTCTGCTCACCAGGACCGAATGAGCCTGGGCCAGAAGCTTAGACATTTAAGCAGGTCAGCCTGATGTGACCTCTGTCCTGCTGGCAGGAGTGGACCCTTTCCTATTTGCTGTTGACCAGGCTTGTTCTTCTGGGGCTGAGCTCCTGGCTGGTCTCCTGATAGATATCCTGGTTCTTCCAGGCTGGGGGTCCTGCCTGGACACCTGCTTCTCCTTTCTGGGAATAGCAGTCCTGTCCCCAGTCTCTGACTCTTTGAGTGTCAGGTAAAACTACTGTCCCACCCTGGTCCAGCCCAGGCCCGGAACAGGATGGTCTCTCAGTGAATTGCCACCATGAGGTCTGTCTCCCACCTCTCTCTCCTGTCTTTTCCACCTTGTGGGGGACTGTTTCTGTCCGCAACACAGATGACATCCATCTCTTTTCTCCTGGAGCCACCTACTTGGTGAGCTCAGCCATTTAAGGATTTGGGGAGAATAGGGTACTAAAATCAAAGAGGGGGCTGTAAGCCAAACATTTCCAGAAATCAGCCGAAGAGAGAGGAGAGGCCCTTCAGGGCCTGCTCTGGGCCACTGACTGCCTCCTGGCCCACCCCTGCAGCTCTGCTCCAGGCCCCTCTCCCTGCCCTTCTGGCCACGAGGCCCAGGTGTGTTTGGGAGCCTACAGGTGCTGTGCAGCTCTTCCCCTCACCCCCATCTTCAGAGTCTTGACTGTCCTGCCCTCTGGGTACTGGTGCTAGTTTCTCTCCTGGTCCGTCCACATGCAGAATACCCCACAGTGATCAGCAAGTCTGTGTAAAAAACTCGAACAAAGCCTTGAGGTCCTCATGAAGAGTTGGGTCCTGGCACAGGGGTATGTGGGTCACTTCTTTAGCCATCCTTGAGGCTCAGCAAGGGGAGGACAGAGGCAAAGGAGTAAAAGATGATCTTCATGAGTGGGCTGTACATGGACGGCCACGAGAAGCACGAAGGGCTAGGAGTCTGGAGACCTAGGTGCTACTCCTGCATCTGTAAAGCTGCTTTTATTTGATTTTATTTTATATTTCATTTCACATCATTTCAACAGTCGTCCCTCGGTATCCAACCCCCAATACCAAAATCCCTTAATAGAAAATGGCATAGTATTTGTATAAAACCTACACACATGCTCCCATATACTTAATTACTTATAACACCTGACACTATGTACATGCTACGTAAATAGTTGCCTCTGCGTGGCAGATTCAAGTTTTGCTTTTTGGAACTTTCTGGAATTTTTTTTCTGAATATTTTCCATCTGTGGTTGATTGAATTCACAGATGCAGAACTCGCAGATATGGAGGGCTGACTGTATTTTATTTTTATTTATTTATTTTGGCCACACCACACGGCTTGCGGGATCTTAGTTCCCCGACCAGGGGATTGGACCTGGGCCACGGCAGTGAAAGCACCGAGTCCCAACCACTGGACCACCAGGGAATTTCCTTTATTTTATTTTTTTAAAACCTCTTGTGCCTCAATTTCCTCTTTGGCCAGAAGAGGAGAATAACCTACCAAAAAGCCCAGCATCCTTCAGGGTTGCTATGACAATAAAATGAGATAACTTCTCTCCTCAGGAAAGTGGTCCTTCCCTGACATGTAAAGCCAAGTTATTGTGAAGGTGAAGTTGATAATGGGATAGAAAACTAATTGACCTAATTTGGAAGAAGGCTGTGGCAGGTGAGTGATCCAGGTAGCATGACATGTCTACCTTGAATATATGAGGTGTTGAGACAGGTAGAGGGAGGTCTGGGCGATGCAGTGGGGGAGGCTCTGCTTCCCATGAGCGGTGGCCTGTCTGTCAGTTCCACTGATCGCCTGCCTTTCCTGAACACTCCGCTCCACCTGCCACCTCTGCCCCGGTAACGGCTCCAGGGGCCCCTCCGCCGCCCCTCCCGGGAAATGCACACACAGCACGTCAGTTACCCCCTTCTCTCCGTCCTCAGCCAAGCCACAGCCTTAGCGTCAGAACCATCTCTGCATGCTCACTGCTAAGTCTGAGAGGGGCTGATGGAGGGGAGGGTCCATTTGGGAGTGGAGTTGGTGAGATAGGAGTAGGAGTGAAGTGGGGATGGTCCAGCAGTGATCCTTTGTCTCCTTTCTGAGAAATGGGGAGAATCGTGTGGGAACCAGTCTGCTTTGACCTCATCATTTCATGCAGGCCTACTATTTTTCAGTGCCAGTAGAGGCTCATCCATCTGAATTAGTTCAAGGTGATTGAAACGGTTTTACACCAGGTCTTTTTTGATACATAATTTTTGCTTTAGTGTCAACTTGAAAAACTAGCCTTTGGGGACAGATGTGAAGCATCACCCTCCCAATTCCTTTTTTTCTCTCTTTGTAAATTGAAGTATAGTCGGGTTACCATGTTATATTCGTTTCAGGTATACAACATAGTGATTCAATATTTTTATACATTATACTCCATTTAACTTATTACAACATAATGGCTGTATTTCCCTGTGCTGTACACTATACCCTTGTTGCTTATTTATTTTATACATATTAATTTGTGTCTCGCCATCCCAATTTCTTGCTGAACAAACTGCTCACATCTGAGTGGGGCTCAGTTAAGGGCTGAGCGGAGCCCACTTACTTGGTGCCCTTGTGAGAAGCCCCTTCATGGAATTTGGACCTACATCCTCAGCCTCATGGGAATGTCTGTCCGGCCTGGGGCAGGCAAGTCAACTGTGGCGGGTCTGAAGGTTATTCATGCACATGTCTGATTCCCCACTAGCTGGGAGCTCCTCAGGGACTAGACCTGTCCTTCTTGGTGTCCCGGGAATCCTGCACAGCATCTGGTCATGTCAGCACTTCCCGTATGTTAAGTGAGTCAAACCCTGCCTCTTGGCTCTGGAAACTGGAGGCCCTATTGAGAACCTGGGGGGAAGCCAGGTTGACAGCTGAGCAGCCCTCTCCCAGGAGCAGCCTTATAAATCTGTTCTCATTAGCAAGAGGCCCTGCGGGGAGGGGGCGAGAGTGAGTGGGTGTATGTGTGTCGGAGTGCTGGGGAGAGCTCTGCCATTAACCTGTCAGCGCCCCCTCTAGTCTATGATGTGTTGCTTCTGCTTCTGGACAGGCTGGGTTTGCAAGTGGTGGCTTCTCAGGATCCTGGAGAAATCCTGACCCTGAACCCCAGTGTCCTGTGAACCTACACAGCGCCCTGTCCAGAAGGTCATGCGTCCCTTGCTCAGTTCCGTTTTCAGGTGCACTAGCTGGCCTGTGCCTTTTTGCATAAGGGACAGAGGAAGAGCTGCAGAGTTCTGCCCATCTTTGGCGGAAGCTTTTCTTTGTTCTGAGCGCTCTGTCGGGGTCATAGCTGGTAGCCTCAGCTGCAGCTGACAGTGGCCCTTGGCCTTTAGATCAAAGGACTTTTCTGCCAGACAAGTGAGAAATTAAAAAAAAAACAACTGCCTCTCCATCCCACTCAATGAAGTACAAGTTAGTGCCACAGATCCAGCCTTCAGGACCTTGAAGGTATGAAGTCTCCAACATGGGAGCCTCCCTTCCCATCCACTCAGCCAGCTCTCAAGGTGTGTCCACTCCCAGCATGAGGCAGCCAGAGTGACAGGTGGGCTTCTGCTGCAGCTCTCGGAGGCTCAGAGCCCACACCAATGCCCACCAACAGCATCCACGGTAAAACACGCTTGTTTCCTCCTCCCCATTTCCTAATTTCCTATTCAACTTGTATACCATTATGATAATAAAACATTTCCCTTTGTTGAAGGCCACACGACACTAGTTTAGGCATAGGAGGCAATAAGGGGACACAATAAAGAGCCAAGATTAAAAGAAAATACAAGTGAAAGGGGGCTGATCTCAGGAGGGGACGCTACTAAATGCTGCGCTAGAGCCTGAGTTTAGACTGGCATTATTAGCATCGTTATTGTTATGGTCTTAGCTTCAAAGTGTAAAAAACTTCATACCTCCGTATTCATCCTTTAAAGATTTTTATTAACTGCAAAGGCAGTCTCAGCTCTTTTCCTTGGGGCCCAGATCTACACGAATTCTCTGATTGGCTCCAGCTGCAGTTGCCGGACAGGTAACCTGAAGGGGAAGCAAATGAAGTGCAAGGCCCGTGGGGGCCCATCTGTGGACTCGATGGCTGTGGAAGCACCGGGCTTCTTGCTAAGTACCCTTGACTTTGTACAATCACTGCCCAGGGTCTGCTCAGGGTCCCTGAAAGCTCCTCTGAGCAACAGAATGAACTACTCACAAAATACTCTGGAAATATTTTTGTTTTGAAGACAGCTTTGTTTGCCATCACTTGGAGAATAGCATTTTTTCTTCCAGTTTTATTGAGATATATTGACATACGGCACTGTGTAAGTTTAAGGTGTACAGCATAATGATTTGACTTAACGTACACCATGAAATCATGACCACAGTTAGTTTAGTGAACATCCATCATCTCATATAGGTGCCAAATTAAAGAAATAGGAAGCAAATTTTCTTCCTTATGATGAGAAATCTTAGGTTTTACTTTGTTAACTTTTATATGTAATGTACAGCAATGTTAATTATAGTTATCATGTTGTACATTACATCCCTAATACTTGTTTATCTTAAGATTGGAAGTTTGTACCTTTTTACTACTTTCATCCAATTCCCCCTTCCCCACTCCCTGCCTCTGTAACCACAAATCTGATCTCTTTTTTCCTGTGAGTTTGTTTGTTTTGTTTGTTTTTGAAGTATAATTGACCTGCAACACTATGTTAGTTCCTGGTACAGAACATAGTGATTTGACATTTCTATACATTTCAAAATGATTGCCATGATAAGTCTAGTTACTATGAGAGTAGCATTATTTTTAAAAAATATTTATTTATTTGGTTGCACGGGGTCTTAGTTATGGCAGGTGGGCTCCTTAGTTCTGGCTCCAGGGCTCCTTAGCTGCAGCTCGCCAGCTCCTTAGTTGTGGCACGTGGGCTCCTTAGTTGTGGCCTGTGAACTTTTAGTTGTGACATGCATGTGGGATTTAGCTCCCTGACCAGGGATTGAACCCGGGCCCCCGGCATTGGGAGTGTGGAGTCTTATCCACTGTTCCACCAGGGAAGTCCCCGAGAGTAGCATTTTTAATACTAAGAATATACAGGCAGATTGTTTCTGCTGGGACCTGAGAGGCACAGAGGAGTTGGAGAGAAGGGTCCCCACTAAAGACATGGACTTGAGTATCTTCCTGTCCTACTGGCATCAAGTCATGAAAGAGTCAAGTTCAAATCCAGCCCCCACCTCTGTGTTAAGTTGATACATTACAGAACTTACATAAGCCTTAGTTTCTTTTTCTGTAAAAAGTAAATATGAGAATAATAATAGGTTGTTATAAAGATGAAAAGGGATTATAATTGAAAAAATGCTTTGCACAGTGCTTAGCACATGGAAAGCTCTCAATAGAATGTTAGATTTTTTTTTTTTTTTTTTCTTTTAGTATGCGGGCCTCTCACTGCTATGGCCTCTCCCATTGCGGAGCGCAGGCTCAGCGGCCATGGCTCACGGGCCCAGCCGCTCCGCGGCATGTGGGATCTTCCCGGACCGGGGCACGAACCCGTGTCCCCTGTATCGGCAGGCGGACTCTCAACCACTGCGCCACCAGGGAAGCCCCTAGAATGTTAGATTTTATCATTACTGCCCTCCTAGTGTGAATTGATGCAAGTCCTTATAGCTCTCCTTCTTGTAAAATGAGGACAGTAATACCTGCCATAGAGAGTTGTTTGTATTAAGTGAACTAATGAAGTGAAATAAGGCATGAAATGAAGTAAATGATAAAATATCTAAAGTATCAGCCTTCACCAGGCAGCTTGCCCCCAAGATCCAGCACATGAGTTACTGTAATGAAATAGAAATGTACTGTTTGATTAAGCCTCTCATACATTTTCCTACAAAAACATAACTCTTTGTCAATATAACTACCAGTTCTTAATTATGAGATAAAACAAGGGGAACAATATAGAACAATATTAAGAGAAATAAAAATGTCTGTCTTCAAATTAAGTACCTTTTCATCTCATCCTCTTAGGCCATTAATTACCACTTTAACCTCATCTTGGTCTCCCTACTCAACTACAAGGAGAATACTTAACTTCCTTTTGGTGGTTCAAGTGTCAAAAATGTCCTCATCCTGGTGCAGAGTTTTTTCAGAAAATCACTTCTAACTCTTCTCCTGCTGATCTGTCTAATAGCCCTACTTAAGTTTTATCGGAGGAGGCAAAGTGTTAAGTGTTTCATCACTTCTTTAATTAGTTCTAGAGGATAATAGCTTCTTCAGAAAAATAAACCATTTTACAAAAAAAATTTCTTTAAGTTTTGCTTCTAGAATGTGTCCTATTTCTCTTTCTGTCTAGCTAACTGTCTAATTTAGAGTGGTGCTAGAATATAATATAATAATAATAGCAGCCAACATTTTGGTGAGCACTTACGTATTGGCAGTTAGTTTTCTAAGCATTTTACACTTTAAATCTTATTTAATGATTACAAAAATCTTGTGAGGTACGTTACTACTACTCCCCTTTTAAAGATGAGGATACAGAGGCTCAAAGAGTTGAAGTAGCTTGTTCAAGGTCCTTGCAGAGCCAGGATTTAAATGTGGGTGGCGTCGCTCAGAACCTGTCCTTAACCACTGGGCAGTGATGTCAGGCGCTGTACATGCATCCAGACATAAGTAGAAAAGGTTATAGCCTGCCAGTAAGGATGCCCAGAACCTTATAGCTGAGAAGTGGCAACCGAGTCCATGCCCCACGATGCCTCCCCAGATCAAGTCCGGTGAGGGATGCTTGCATTCGAGTCTGGCTCTCCCAGTCTGCCCCCTGTGCTCTGCCCCTGAGCTCTACCCACTCCCCGCACCCTGCCTCTGCCTTCCCTTGGTTGCTCCCACACACTGCAAACAGAAAAAAAATCCCTCAAAGGCTGAGTTTTTGCGCTTACGACAGGGCTTTCCCAGGCAACTTTTTTTCTCTTTCTTTACCAGCATGTCTTTTACATTAATGGAAATTTTGGAAAATCATGCCTCTCTGCCAAGTATAAAAAGGTCTTTGATTTTTTTTAAAATGTTTGTCCCAGAGACTTATGAAAGGAACCCATTTTTTCCCCTTCAGAATAGTTTCCCTATGAGAACAATACAGGAGGGCTTGAAAACAGTTATTCCATGCACACTAATTAAGAGACTTGTTTGTTTGTTTTCAAATAACAGAAATCAGTGCTGGCTGGTTTAGGCAAAAGGGGAATTTTTTGGAGGGATAATGGGAAATCTCATGGCTCAAAGAAACATGTTAAACAACCAGGACCAGAAAGGGGAAAGACCTGGGGTGTGTCTGGAGACCCCATGAGGGTCCTGGACCTCCCCCCGCCCCCTGGTCACTGCCATTGTGTAAGTCAGCGCCCGCCTTTCCCTGCTGGGGATCTGAATACCCCCATAAGATGAATCCCCAGTGGAAAGAGAATGTAATTGGCCTAGGTATACTTCCGGGTCTACAAATGGATGCGTCAGCCATGGCCAGGTGCAGGGTCAAATCTCCATGTTCCAGGACGACACCCAGACAAGGGAGGATCGCTCTGAGTGGGTCACCACCCCTTTGTGTTGGCGCCATCGTGGTTTCTTTACTTTGCCTTTATGACGAATCACATGGCCCAAGATGTGCAGCCTATTGGAGAGCTTGTCCCCGGAAGAAGAGACAGAGAAGGTCACAGGAGCCTAGAAAGCATTTTCTGTCCTCTTTCTTCTTTATGCTACCCCTACCATAGGGAGAGCTCGACAGTCCAAAATCCCCTGTGTTCAGAGCAAGCAGTATTGGCCACTGAATGTCTCCGTGGTGTCTTCAGGTATTTTGGTAACAAGCTGAGGCCAGGTCTGCCTTCCTGCATCAGCAGGTGGAGCTGTGTGCACCTGACTTCCGCAGCCTCCATACTCTGCAGGTGCCCCACAGCCAGCATTCCCAGCGACTCTTGTGAATAGCTGGTACCCGAACTGAGAGCGTTTGGCACCCAAGTTCAGGCAGGTTCTAACTTACTTTTAAGGTCCCTGCCATGCTTGCCCCAGTAAAGGAGAACCTCAGGGTGTGGGTCCCTCTGCTGATGCACAGCCCCGCCCTGTATCAGCCTACAGCCCAGCCCCAGCATTGCCTCTGTGCAAGATGCTCAGAGAACGCAGGCCATGCAAGACCGGCCCCTTCTTCCATGAGCGCCAGGCGACACCAAGCAACGCTGGCTGGTGCTCTCCTCAAGCCTTTGGCTCGACCCGAAGTCCAAGGTAGTGTGTTAAACTTAGCCCAAGCCTAGAGTGTGGGGGAATTATTAAGGGAAAGGGGCATCAATAATTCCTAGTGACCGCAACTCTCAGTGCCGGGTGGAGCCTGAGTTCTCAATCCGGTAGGGCTTTAGGAGATGATGCAAATGAGTACTGAATCCAGGAGCCAATCTGGGGGCTTCCATAGCCTGGGAGAAACTGCCCTTCTTGCCCCAGGTCTGTCAGTAAACTTAGCACTTAAGTCACTCCCGTAAATTCTTCATATACAGAGGTGTAATGATATGTACCCCATCTTGGAGAGGTTTTATGAGATGAAAAACAAAAGTCAGAAGTGCTGTCAATTTTGAGTTCTTGTTGGTTTGAGGAAACTGAGTCATGGAGCTGTTCCCCAGGCTGGCTCTGAACGTGGAGGAATGGATTCAGGCCTTGGAATAAAGCATTAGAGATGGGGCAATGAACTGTCCCCACAGTCCCTTTGCTGTACTTTGTACTTAAAGGTGACTGTGACTTCTGCTAACTTTCCTCAGGATAACAGATTTCTCTGAGCAGAACTGTAACCATAATAACTTAGCAGGCTCCACTGGATCAATAACTCTGAAATCTAAGGGCCATTCAGTTGCTAGAGGCTTTTTATTTAGTCTTTGTGTTTGGTATTAATGTTATCCCCATGGCATCTAAATGGCAGAGCTATTTATGGGTTGGAAGTCAATCTGACAGTATGACTTCTAGCCATCCATCATGGGGAGGAGAGAAAAATCCAGGTGAGCAAAACTCCTAGGGTAAGCGGGACAGATGGGGATATTTAATGCTCGCTGATGCCATGAGTTCTACCTAATTTCTTTGTAAGCAATAGTAGTAAAGGGCAATAGAGAAAGAGCATCATTCTTTGAAAATAATAGAGACCCAGTACTCAACTTTGGATCTGAGTTAATAACATCCACAGAACCTAAGTTACTGTAAAGACCACACTGTGATGTGTACTGGTACTTCTCAACCTCTTTTTTAAATTTTGAGTATGTGGATTCTTTTAATTGAAAAAAAAGAAAAAAAGGCCTCACCGTGGGAGTAGCTATACTCTGAGCGCTCACTGATTGAGAAAACATATAGTTACTATAGGGGACACTGTATTTAGTACCAGTTTTCAAAGAGTTTGTAGTTAATTCATTAAAAGAGCACACTTGAGAAACAGTGCATATCTGATTGAGACAAAATTTTTCTTCTGTGGACTCAACATATACATGGCTGCTAATGACAACAACACACCTAGCGCTTTCTTGAGCGCTTGCGTTGCCTCAGACGCCACTCTAGGAGTGTTAAAGACATCACCTCATTTACTCCTCAAGACAACTCTGGGAGGTAGGCAGCAAACGCTATTCGTGTTTTGCAGATGAGGAAACAGGATCACAGTTGCCAAGGAACCTGCTCTAGGTCATTTAGCTGGAAAGTGATGGGACAAACACTGGTCCCTGGGTTATCTAACACTGTTGTCCAGTATTACCAACATCATCAGCTGAGACGCTTCTGTGTATTTATTTTTTTATTGACGTGTAGTTGATTTTCAATGTTGTGTTAATTTCTGTTTCTGTTGTACAGAAGAGTGATTCAGGTGTGTATATATATATATATATATATATGCATTCTTTTAAAGAATTCTTTTCCATTATGGTTTATCCCAGGAGATTGGATATAGTTCCCTGTGCTATACATTAGGACCTTGTTGTTTATGCATTCTAAATGTAATAGTTTGCATCTACTAACCGCAAATTCCCAGTCCACCCCTCTCCCTCCTCCTTGGCAACAACATGTCTGTTCTCTAGGTTCATTTGTGTGGTATTTTAGATTCCACATATAAGTGATATGATATTTGTCTTTCTCTTTCTGACTGACTTCACTTAGTATGATAATCTCTAGTTGCATCCATGTTGCTGCAAATGACAATATTTCGTTCTTTTTTATGGCTGAGTAGTATTCTATTGTATATATGTACCACATCTTCTTTATCCATTCCTCTGTTGATGGACATTTAGGTTGTTTCCTTGTCTTGGCTATTGTAAATAGTGCTGCTATGAACATAGGGGTGCATGTATCTTTTTGAATTAGAGTTTTGTCTGGGTATATGCCCACGAGTGGGATTGCTGGATCATATGGTAATTCTATTTTTAGTTTTCTGAGGAACCTCCATACTGTTTTCCTTAGTGGTTGCACCAACTTACATTCCCACCAAGAGTGTAGGAGGGTTCCCTTTTCTCCACAACCTCTCCAGCATTTGTTATTTGTAGACTTTTTAATGATGGCCATTCTGACCGGTGTGTAGTGATACCTCATTGTAGTTTTGACTTGCATTTGTCTAATAATTAGCGATATTGAGCATCTTTTCATGTGCCTGTTGGCCATCTGGATGTCTTCTTTGGAGAAGTGTGAGACTCTTCTAGTACAGAGCCTTCCAAAGAGATAGTGTGGAGGTCGGGTGGTGGGTAAGAGCTCTGATGCTTGGCTTAGCATCTTTTAAAGTCTGCCTCCCAGGTAGGAGCATGTGCCAACCTCTCTTGACTGCACATCCTACTTTATTCTCTTCTCCTCTGTCTTCTTCCTTGATCATTTCCACTGTACAGGTTCAAGAGGGAGAGAGATGACTGGTCATAGTCAGGTGGCGGGGCACAGAGGGTTGAAGGAGTATCAGGGATTTGGATGGAGTGTTGCCTCTCTGAATCTTACTTTTCGCCATCCCGCTCCTACAAGGTTCCTGATGGAGGAAAGGTGTTCACAGGAACAGTAGTCAAATGGGAAAACATACCATTTTAGTAGTGGCTTGGCAAAGCTCCTGATTACTCCAAAGGCAGGCCTTCTCTGAAAAAATGCAGTTTGGAAAATATGAGATTGGACAAGAGGCACGAGTTTGGCTTCCTCTTCCCTGTTCCTTGAACCTAAAATAGAAAACATTCTGTAGAAAATTCTGAGACTGCTCTTTTTTAAAACCAATCTCATGAAGCATGAATGGCTGGGTTGTTTTTGTATGTGGGCGTCTACTATATTTGTCTTGATTTCTTTTCTGGCAAGGGCTCTGCCATTTCCTTTGGGAAACTTCCTCTCTTCCATTTCTTGTCCTTCTGGTAGAGGCTGCTAATTCCGGTATTTGTGCCTCCCCCATCATGGATGCATTGATTGAGCCAATAAATATGGATGTGGCTCAAGCAAGGCTGGTCTGTGGACCGGGAGAAGGAAGTCTTCCTCCTTCTTGAATGTCACCAGTGGAAGTTGTGTAATATGGGGCCATCTGTGCCCCTATCCATTCCATGCAAGAACATGTGCAGTAGGAAAGAACTTGGAGTCAACACGCAGAGAGGAGCAGAGTTGAGAGATGAAAGGATTGGAGAGAGAGAACTAGCAAGCTGGACTGGGAGTTAGAAAATCTGAATTGTTGCTACTGACAAGCATAGGATTCTCTGTAAGGCACTTAGAATTCTCTCGAAGCCTCAGTTTTCTCATCTGGAAAGTGAGAGAGTTGGATCCAGTATCCATTCCCTCCCATCTGGTTATTCACTGCAGAGCCTGTGAACACTCTCAGCAGAGGTTGCTTCTTTTCTTGGAGCCTTTGATCCCATGCAGTACTCACCTTAGCCGCCTTCTCAGACAGTTCCAACCACCCTTCCCCTCCTTTCCCCTCCTCTGCTGACTGCTTAGATGAAAGAGCACCTGCTTGTTTTGGAAATGGGAATGAAATGAAGGGTTTCTTTGCAAACTTTTTTTTTGCCACCAGAGCAAACACTGGGCTTGAGGCACTGTGGGCTCAGGAACATTTAAATAGCCTCCACGCCGTGCTGTCCTCTGTGGCCCGCCATGGGACCACCTTGCCCAAGACCCGAGCTGCCCTTGAAGAGTTTCTAATGACTCCACCCTATTTTCTGAAGTCCACTTTATTGCAGTCAACGCAGAGCAGGGCCCCAGGGCTTTGATGGCCATGGCTCTGAAATGTACCTTCTAATTTAAACGTTCGAGCTGGGAGCTGAGTGGTTCAATCTCTTTGGCCTTTGACTTCTTCCTCTAAACAGGAACAAGCCAGATTTCCCAGGAAGGATCTTGTGCCTCTGCAGAAGTTGCAGAGGAATGAAGGGGTTTTTTGGTTGAGGTGAGCAAGCATGAATTTAGAGGGTCCATGTAGGTGGTGACTGTCTGTGGATGTCTGATGGAGAGAACACATCCGTGGGAGTTGGGATATCTGAGTTCTAGTCACAGACCCCTCTTTCCCTCCTGAGTGACCTTGGCCGACCATTCATTTAACCTCTGTGAGCCTCAGCTGCCTCAGTAGTAAATCAGGACAGTAAATCAGTCTCACGGGACATTATTGTGACAAGTGAGATAATGTGCGTCATTGCTGGCACTTTTAGCTTTCTTAGGGATACTGTGAAGATGACATGAGCTAACTGACACGAAAGCCATTTGAGAGTTGGCAGGGCTGGGGCAGGACAGACTGACTGAGAGGGGCCAGTGCGTCTGGTTGAGCAGAACCCTGGAACTTGGCCATCTACGGATAGGAACTCCCCCTTCTCGGCCCTTCTTAAGCTCTGGAGGTTGGATGTGCTGGCCTTGCTGAAGTTGGGTTAATTGGATTTGGGCAGAGAGGTGAAGATGCAGGGGATGGTGTCCTCCTCCTGTCACAGCCTCCCTCTCTCCCCATGTCCCAGGCAGGGAATAGCTACAGCCCCAGTGCCTCCTTGTTCAGCGTTCAAAGTCAAGCGGTGTTTTATGACAAAGGCAGATGAGCACGTCTAAATATTTAACTGGCGGATCAATCTGTGGCGACGAGGAGAAGCATTAAAAAAAAAAAAGACGAGACATTCCAGTGATGTCTTCATGGCTGGCAGCGTGCCATGGGGAGGGGGCCGGGCTCTCTCTGGGATATTTTGTTCTGAAGCAGCTCAGAAGGGGAGAGAGCAGTTAAGTCAAACACACACTGGCCTAGAAGTCCTGCCTCTGGCTGGTAACTAGAGCCGCTGTGCTTGGAGCAATGGTGGGTAGACAGGACATCAAGGCCAGGGAGCTCCAGAGCCTGAGCCAGCTCCACTGCATGCAGAGTTCCTGTAATCGTTTGTGCCCTGATGGAGTGTGGATAGAGAGGCGACGTCAGGTGGGAGGAAGGAGGATGTGCAAAGCGTAAATCCAAACGCGTAACTGTATTCCCCACACTTGCTGTGAGGCAGCGCTGGGCTTGCTGGTAAGATGGTGGCTGTCTCTGCCCCACTGACCCAACCGTGTCACCCTCAAACAGGACACGGTGGATCCGGCTGTGAGCGAGGCAGGTGGCATCACCAGGCTGGTCAGGCAGCAGTGTTACAAAGAAGTGGGGTGGGGGTGAGGCTTTATTTTAGTAGAACTGCAAGCGCAGATGTGTTCTTCAGAAGTGCAGTACTGGATGGTACAGCATGGAGGAGCCAGCTTGTCATCAACTCTGATCGTCCTAAAGCGATGGCAGCACGAGGACTGATAGATAATGCTTTCCACTGTGTGCTAGACCCTTTGCTAGAAAGTTAACATGCTTAGTTATACCTTAAAGTAACTCTGAAATAGACAGAATGGTGAAGTGGATGTATGAATCCATGCACACCTATAAACACAAACACACACAGACACATATATACACACATACATATAAACATACATACATGCACACATATAAACATTCATGCACACACATATACATACACAAACATACACATTTATATAAACACGCACATATATACATATGTGAATATATTATATATATCTTAAAGATATATAATATATAAAATGTGCCAGTCATTTATTCTCTGTCTGTTTCCCTCACCTTTAATATGGAAATACCTATATCTACTCATTCATATACTTAAATTTTTTTTACACTCTCTAAAAGTTCATTCCTTTTCCGTGACACAAGCTGTATCTAATACTCACCAATTGGGAGGTTCCAGCAGGGAGAGCTGCTAAGAACAGACCCTTGACCTGAGAAGAGCCGCCCGTGCAACCAGAGAAAACCCAGATCAGCCACCTGCTGGCCACTGGGCAACACGTGTTCCTGCCGTGATGCTTGGCACCCTCACGTTAAAGTTGTAAGAGCATCAGCCACATGCAGATGTGTACAGATGCCTTTATACTTCCTCGTTCACCACTGTCTTCAGGGCCTCGAGCAGTGCCTGGCATGAGTAGACACTCAGTAAATCTTTGTTGAATGAAAGAATTCGGAGAAGTAGATGTTTCCGTCTTACAGGTGAGGGAGGGGAGGTTAGGTCCAATGAGTTCCACGGAGTCACAGAGTAGGCGAGTGGCAGAGTGAACCTGCTGCATCTCAGCCCCGAGCGAGTGCCCTTGGCTACTAGGCCTGAATGGAAAGAGCAGACTGTTTAGTCTCAGGCTGCTTTAATACTCTTAGCACTGCAGCTATTGTTTGCTGCAATTCTCTTCATCTGTGAAATTCTTAGAAATGCTCCCTGAGCTTTAGGGATTTTTTTCATGTTGTTTTCCACTCTCCTTCTAAGCAAAATGCAAATGACATTGGAGGAGAAGCAGGTCCCGTGGCCCCGTGGCCCCACGTGCATATGCCTGCGTGTGTGCGTACACTTGGGCACGTGTGCTTCTGCACACACACTCGAGATGCTGAGAACTCTGGTCTTGTTTGCTCCCAAACATGTCAACTCCACAATTTGGTAATTAGGGAGGATGCTAAATGTTCCATGATTGGAAAATGTCACCCTGCGTGACTAATTTGCCAACAGGGCCTAATTGAAGTTCGGCGTCATCTGTGGCTCCTGTAAGTCTCTCTTCCGAGGTGTGGAGGCAGAGGCGGTGGCGGTGGCAGTGAGCCAGGGCTGGGCCAGCGGACGGCAATTTATTGCCCCTCATTTCTCAACAGTTCTGAAGGGTCAGATGGGACATCAGCTGTGGTTGGGTTGGGCTTGGCCATAAAGGAAGAGTCTGGGCCTGGATTAACCCATGTGGCAGGTGGCACTCAGTAAATAGCTGGGCTTTCTCCAGGGAGGACTTTTTTTTTTTTGAGCCGGGGGGCGGGGGGATCGTTTGTGTGGGGCAGACATCAGAGAGTAACAGGGCACAAAGCAGTCTAAGGCAGAGTGCGAGTCCTGGGGAGTGTGTTCTCATGATCCTCCTGCCTTGGGGATGGATGTGGTGGTAGATCCTGGGGACCCAAGGCTTACCTGACAGCATCCCCGTCCTCAAGGGCTCACTGTCTAGCAGGGAACACCAAAGGCAAGTAAATATTGATAACGCTGGGTGATGATTGCTAGGGCCAGTAGGACAGAAAAGTGCCTGCTACCTGGTCCTGTGCTATCTATTGTCAATCTAAACCTTGCTGGTACCCACCTTGTCTTGCTCTAACTTCTATCTCATACGCCTCTCACCCCCTTTCTACCATGTGAGGACACAAGGAGAAGTCAGCCTGCAGCTCAGAAGAGGGTCTTCACCAGAACCCGACCATGCGGCACCCTGATCTTGGACTTCTAGCCTCCAGAACTATGAGAAATAATTTCTGTGGTTCATAAGTCACCCAGTCTATGGTACTTTGTGATAGCCGCCCAAGCTGCCTAAGACAGTGAGGGAGAGTCAAGGGACCCAGTTTTATTTAACGTGGAGAAACGTACAGGGCAAGATAGGCACCTTGCAGCAGGGTAGCAGCTCTCGTCTAGAAAATGACAGCCAATGGGCGGAAGTGAGGGGCTGAAGCTCAGTGTAGAAGGAATCACTTTCTTACACTTACTGAGTAGAATCATTTGACAATAGCACAGCTTTTACTTATATAAATAAAATTACTTCTGGTTTTTATTTTTCCCACAACACGTGAAAACAGCTAGATGAGTTTTCGGTGAATTTGGAAAGCATGTTTGGGATCGTCTGCCTTGAAATAGATGCCGTGCGATGTACTCACATCTCACTTTGGGGGATCCCCAGAGCATCTCAAAGAGCTTGTACTGCCCCCCGCCCCCAAACAGGAACAAAAAGGCACCCATGGCACTGACTGAAAGGGACATGCCAGGTGTAAACTCAGACTTTGGGAACAGAACATTTTTTTTTTGTACTCTCCATTTTCTGGATGAAAAGAAAATAAAGACACTACTTTTTTGTTTAACCTTTTAATTCAAGACTTGGGGCAAAAGCAACCTACTCTGATTCTGAACTTTCTCTTGAGCCACGCATGGAAGTTGCCATTTGTACATTCTTTCCCTCTGCTTCTCTCCTTTAGCTCTTAATGCTTTACCAACCTCCCTCCCCACCCAGAAGAGCCTAAACTCACAAACTAAATGGAGAAATTAAAATAAAAAGTAAATGCTTGTGGCATACCCACTGTTATCTGGCACCCCCTCCCCTCGCCCCCAGCACTCTCCCCACAGTTAATTCAGGAGGGGAAGCTGTAATCTGATTTCAGATGTACAGCATTATTATTGTGTTTCTTCCAGTTCTTTTCTGCCTAAGCCGGTGCAGCTGTCATTCTCTTCCTCTCTCTCTCTCAACCTCTCTGTCTCTGTCTCTGTCTCTCTCTTTCTCCATCAACTCCTGTATCACTTTCAGGCCAGTCTCTCTGCATTTGATTTCCCCACCTCCTAATATTGAATTTTAATTCAGAGTCCCCCTTCCCTTGCAAATCCTCTGACTACACAGACCAACCTGGTTTTCCCCTCTGGTCCCCTTCTCCTTTCTTCATTATCAGTGAGTCAGATTAGCATCTGACAAGAGAGCAGAATTGACTCTATTCTGCCTTGGCTTCGAAACCTAAGGCGGATCATTGTCCCTGTTACAAATATAAAAGGCTTTGCTGGGAGCCAAGAACAGGCAAGTCACCCAGAGTCACTCTTGAACAGGGCCCAGAGCCCTCGGTCCTGCCACCTGTTTTCTGCTGCTCTGGGGACACAATGGTCAGCTTTGGAAGAGCCACGCCCCCCTGCTTCTCCCCCCTGCCTGCCCCCAACACACACAGGAAGAAGAGCTCCCCTCTGGGCCTGGGGGAGCCACTCGGCAGTTCTGGGAGCCGACGGCAACCTCCAAAGGGCTCAGAGGCTGGGCCCAAATGCAGGCCTGGGGTGTGTGGATGTTCAAGGAGGGGCCTCAGCTAGCAAGAGACTCCCCCCTCACAGCTCCCAAAGCCCCTCCCCACCCTTCCTCACTTGCCCTGGTCAAGCCAAGGCCATCTCTAGGGAGTGTTTGGGTTCCTCAGGGGCAAGCAGGGGTAGGTGGGAAGGCGGGCCTCAGCCTCTGGACACACAGCTCTGAGCCTGCGTATCCAGGCCTCAGGCAGCTGCTGGCTCACAGAAGTGTCCACATGATGGGCGGCTTGGCCTGAACTCTGCCATCCCCGGAGGGTCTGAGGGGTGTCCAAATCTGGAAACATGGTCCAACCTCTTGCCATGGGAGGTGTTCCTTTGATACTTTTTCTCTGGATGAGCAGCTCTTGGTGGAGGGAAGAGAGCCTGGACCAAGGGGCTGCAGATCCACACTGTAGACCCTGGTCCACTCCATGTTGGCTGAGTGTGAACGTGAGAAGGTGCATTTGTTCCTGCAGATGCTGTAACAGATTATCACAAAATGGTCAGCTTAAACAACAGAAACGTATTCTCTCACAATTCTGGAGGCGAGAAGTTAAAACTCAAGGTGTTGGTGGAATTCGCTCCTACTGGAGGCTCTGAGGGAGGGTCTGTCTCCTGCCTCTCTCCCAGGTTCTGGCCGTTGCTGGCCCCTTGGCGTTCCTTAGCTTGCAGCTGCCTTGCTCCAGTGCTGCCTCTACTGTCACATGGCCTTCTTCTTGTGTGTCTCAGTGTCCCTGCGTCTTCACATAGCCTTATAAGAACACTGGTCATCGGATTTAAGACTTACCCTCCTCCGGTATGACCGCATCTTAACTTGATTCCATTGGCTACAAGCCTATTTCCAAATAAGGTCACATTCACAGGTACAGGGAGAAGTGGTTAGGGTGCGGACGGATCATTTTGGTGGACACCGTTCACCCCACAGCAGAAAGCCACTCAGCTTACCAAATGGTGCCAGACCCAGGAGAAGTTGGATTCAGTGGAAAGGGAACTGAATTTGGAGAGAGGAGATCAGACCCCAGTCCTGAGTACTCAGAGACCATGTTATCTTGACAAAGTCCCTTCACGTTCATGAACCTCGGTTTCCTTGTGTCAAAATGATTGCTGAGACACCCTCTCGTTCTTACATTTTATGCTTTTAAATTTATTTTTGACTGGGCCATTCTTCTGCCTCAAAGATAAAGACGAAGAATGAAGAATAAGAAAACCAAGAAAGCACAGAAATAGAAAAAGAAAAAGGGGAAAAGAAAATAAACAAGGGCCAAACATAATGAGCAGGAGAAAATAAGGAGGGATGTAAGGGCAAAGAGAAACGTGGAAGCAAGAAAAACAACCGAAACCAAGCCAAAGAAGGGAGTTTGAGACAGTGGGTCACGGAGCAGAAAATTGAGGCCTATTTGCCTCTGTGTGTGTGTGTGTGTGTGTCTGTGTGTGCATTTAACCTTGTTTGCCCATAATCTGACTGCAAAAGAAAAATATAGCTGTATAATAAGGGGCAGAGCATTTTCCCTGGTTGCATACAAACTCCTGTTTTATAAACCATTATCTCCCTGAAGCTATTAATTTAGAGCATATTGTGCGAGGGACTGCTGAGGCACGACCACAGGAAGGGGCGTGTGTGTGTTGGGGGAGCTTTCTTTCCCTTCTCCTCTCTTAAATAAAGCAGTTTGCTGGCAGAAGTGAGGTCAGGGAGAGAAGCTACTTTTCAGGGTCTGTAGCCTCAGCCTGTTTGCAGCTGCCTCCCCCCTGTTTCTCCTGGAAAAACTGCCATGGGCACAGCCTTCCCTCACCATAGTCGGGTGTGCTCCTTCCACCCCTTTGCCGGGCGATCCTAGTGCACGCCCAGAGCCCTGTGCCCCAAAGAGGCTGCAATCAGGGCCGCCTCAGTACCTCTGGATCTCTCTGTGGCTTTCTCAAGGGCGGGGATCCTTGAGCTGAGATCCTCCCGGTAAATCCCCTCATTGGTAAGGAGCTGCAGCCCTGCTTCCTTTAACTAGTGCTCTCAGTTTCCTGGGCACCACGCGTATGTCCCCTCAATTCGTGTTCGCCTTCCAAATGGTGTGGTGGCTGCTCTTAAGAGCTCCTGTGTAGTGTGCAGCAGGTAGGGTTGCCAGATGTAGCCAATAAAAATCCAGCGTGCCCGTTAAATTAGAATTTCAGAGCAATATATGTATTTTTAGTAATACCATGTCCCAAATAGTTCATGAGACACACTTACTAAAATAATTATTTGTTGTTTATTGGAAATTCAGATTTAATTGGGCCTGTTGTATTTTATTGGACAATCCTCGTGGCAGAGGACAGACAATGAAAAGTCCCCTTATTCCCCCCGTTGTCATTCTCCTTGGGTCTTGGGCAGCTAACTCACTGCACCATTGGCATCCTTCTCTTCCCCACTCCGCCTGATGTTTTCATATGATACATTAGTTCTTCTTCCTCTAGGTCAGTCCCCTCTGGACGGAAGGAGTCAGTTAAATGTCACGAATAAATAACTAGCCTTGCCTGTCACCCAGCTGAGTCCTTGGGAAGTATCTCCTTTCTGCTGGGATGCAGCAGCCGGCGCTCACTTAGAGCTCCTTTTTAAATTTTTTTCCCCACATGCATCCCTTCATGGGTATTTATCTTTTGCCACTAAGACACCAGGCAGGGGGGAACAGCGCGACGTGAGATCCATCAAGATGGCAAACATTCCAGCAATCACACTCCTAGGAATCTGCCCCAAGGAAATAATCAGAGATGCGCACAGAGATCTGTGTGCCAGGATGTGCCTCCCAGCGCTATTTATAACAGTGACATATTGGAAACTCTCTTAAGTGTCCAACAATGGGAGCGTGGTAAATTGTGGGACATTCTTTGAGTGGAATATTATGTGACAACTAAAAATCGTGTTTTTAGAAAAATGTTTTATGATACAGCAGTATGAATAATATAGAGAGTGGGAAGAAAAAGGGATACCTGGCAGTGTGATCCTGATACACCCAGAGAAAAGTCTAAAAGGAAATTCACCAGAATATTAGGTGCTTGGAAGTGTGTGGCCCAGCCTGCAGGACTCATACGATTCGTTTAAGATTTTCTCCCTTTCTGGTGGTCAGGGGTCAGTGGTTGAAAATTAGCACGAGGGGGCAGTTTGGTTTACTTTTACCTGTGGGCCATCACTTGTCGGTTGTTTTTCAGAGCTGGGGTAGGATGTGGAGAAAGAAAGGGGGTGAGATCTCTGCCTCTCTTCAGAAACACATGTCTTTCACAGGTGATGACAGCGTTGTTCCTGTACCCCAGTGCACCCTTCTCCCATCTGCAAGTTAACTGCTGCTTGCTGGCTAACACCCAAATCTCATCCAAATGAGCTTCTGCTCACCATTCTTTTAAGACTTCCCATTACCTTTAGCAGTGGTTCCGATCTATAGAGGACACGCCGGAGAACGGGGGCTTAGTAACCCACATGGGCTCCATGCACTGTCAGTACATCCAGGAGACACGTGTGTCATTTTTCACACAGGTAAATGCTGTGACCATCCACGCAGTGCAAAATAAATTCGTTTAAAAAGCCTCGCATATGTCATATAGTTACACATTTCTTTGTTTTCTAATTAAACAACTTAAAAAATATACTTATGAAATGTCGGCCAGTAAAACACAGAAGTTATTTGTTTCTTAAATTGTAATTGCTGATCTTTGTTTTATGTTTCTGGAGTAAAAATATGGACTTCATAGGTTTTTGGACTTTGAAGTTTTATTTGTTCTGTGTGAATGATTATTTGATCTTCATACAGCTTGTTTATAAAGCGCTTTTAAAATGGGGAGCAGTTGTTCCCACTTGAGTAGTTTGGGAACTATCGGCCTATAGACCAAAATTAAACTTCTCAGCATGACCTGGCCTGGACCAGAAATGCTATCCTCATCCCTTCCATACTCCACTCCACTCACTGGACCCTTTCTTCAACATGCATTTGCCTTTAAACCCTTCCTTCTTTGAATGTCTGTTTCCACCTCTCCATCCCCCTGTTTTACTTCATCTTTACTTTAAGGCCATATTCAAGTATCACATCCTCTCTGAAGACTTCCTGGTGTCCGAATTAGAGGTGGCTTCTTGCTTTGTACCTCCAAAACATCTTGTTCACACCTTATTGAGGTACTTGCAATAATTTGTTCAGGCCTCTCTCCCATGAATCTGTCGGCAATTTGGGGCGAAGCTACATGTTTTACACCTTTAAAAAAAGTATCCCAGCTTCTTACACGTGACTGGAGGGAGATATATTTGTTGATTGAGACAATCACCTTGTCCCCCAGCCCAAACGGAAGTCCCAGTCCAAGGATTCTGGAACATTCATCCAACATCTCTTTATTGAGCACCCACTACGGGTCAGGTATTATTCTAGGCACTGAGGATATGGTAGGAATAAGACAGACAGGTGTCTGCTCTCAGGGAACTCACATTCTAGCGGGGGAGATGGATGATAGATGGATGGATAGTAACAGATAGACAAAGAAGAGAATCTTAGAACAAAACAGGGTAATGCCATTCATTCAGTCAGTCCACAAATATTTATTGAGTACCTGTGACATGTTAGATGTCCTCATTGCTGGGAATACAGAATGGAAAAAGACAAAGGTCCTATTTTCACGGCATTCTGATGATAGGAAAGTACCTGGTGGGCGGGAGGCTGTATTAGATGGGATAGTGAAGGCAGGCATCCATCAGGGAGCTGCCTGGGACCTAGATAATGAGAGGATGATACTTGAGTAAACAGTCATTTTATAAATAATGAAGAGGAAGCAGCCATGAATAGATCCGGAAGAGAATTGCTCCAGGCAGAGGAAAAAATAAGTGCCAAGGCCCTGAGGCAGGAATGAGTTTGGCGTGAGGAACGCAAAGCAGGCCAGTGTGTCTGCAACGAGGGTCAGAGCGGTGCAGAGAGGTGAGGGTGTCGGGCACTATCCCATGGGGCCCTGCAGGTGGGGCTAAGGCATTTGGATTTTATTTTTTTTTACTTTAAATGCAGGGAAGCTATTGGTTTAGGAGGAATAAATGTGCATAACTTCTTGGCCCTCCCTCCTGAAGATTTGATTCAGCGACTCTGGTATAAAGCCTTAAAAGCTGCAAAAACACTCCCTCGTTGGTTCTGGAGCAGGGGGTCTGTGAACGGTTCTTGGTGGTAGATCTTAGAGTGACCACTAAGGCTTTAGGCAAACGCCTGCGATGCATCAGGGGAATCGGCATGGGAGGAGGCTTTGGGTAAACACGCGGCTGAGCCACAGGCAAGGAGAAGGTGGCTGCCCGCGGCAGCCTGGACGCCCGCTCTCCTTGGGATGGGCACTGAGTCTCCTGTAACCTCTGGGAATGTCCTGGAGTCTGTGGGTCTCCAGCTTCCTGTGTGGACCCCTGCGTCTGGGGCAGGCTGGCTTAGGGAGCAGAGTCCTGAAGTTCATTTCATGTACCTTCTCTGAGTCCTGCTTTTCTAAAATGGTTGTAAAAGAAAATAAAGGAATCAGATGAGATTCACTCTAAGGGTCTCCTCTGTAGATACAAAGCAAAATAAAATTTTGGATTATATTCTTTCATCAGATCTTTCATGCTAATCTTATGGAGCGGGCTGGCCAGGCCCATTATCCACAAAGGGTATTACTGGTAGATTTGTCTAGAACCCTGAGTCCCCTGACTTACATCTCCGGCTTCATCCGAGACATCCAGAATCAGCCCCTTACTGCATGTTCAGTGTACACCAGAACTCCTGATTCCTAAAATCCTGTGGCTAAAGTGCTCTCAAATGTTGCTTGTTCTGTCCCTCTGGGGATGGACAGGACGGTGCCGAGGCAGGCGGAGAGCTGCATTTCATGTGTAGGGAAGAGGAGGCAGGGCTGAGCTCTGGGCTGATCTTCTCAGCTGGGTGATTTTGGGCAAGTCCTGTCCCTCTCTGGCCCTGGGTTTGTGCCTCTGCAAAGGGAACTGGTGAGATAAAATGTCACGTCTGACTTTCCACGGTTATTTAATCATTTGCTTTAAAGAGCTGGGGAAATTGAGGCTCAGTGTCAGGCAGAGGCTGAGTCACCATCTCTGAGAAAATTGCCTTTTGAATAGAGAACAATTACTCTCTGGTTCCCTGTTCAGCACGCTGGCCGCTGCCAGACCACACTCTATCCCCAGCAAGCTTTTGTTCAGAGCAGCCTGCAGAGAGGCTGCAACAAGCCCACTGGCCTCTGGGTCCCGCTTCTCATTTTCCACTCAGGTGTCATTTAGATGGAAGCTTTTATTACCTCTTTTTCTCTTGGGTTCCTTTCTTCCCTATTCCGATGCTGCCACAAACACAATGAGAGGACAAATGCTAATTTCATGGAGAACTGGAGACTAAATTTTTAAAAAAGGAGATAGGGACCGTAGAGGGGAGGACATTCTCTGTTTTCATAGCGTCAGTGAGCCAGAGGGAAGAAGAGAGGAGGCTGTGATTCGGGAAGCTGTGCTCCCTGCGCTTGGTGTGAAAGAGAAGTAGACTCAAGTGTCCCTGCCTGAAGTGACATTACCTTTGTACTGGAGGCAGGATTCATTGACAGGAAAACGTGGGGACATGCCAGTGAATAGCTCACAATCTCAAAGGGCTTTTAACACAGTGCTGATTGTGGCCATGGACACCTAGAGAGTGTTGCCATAGCTCTGTCACTCTTTATTAGGAGTCCTGCAATTTGGACGTGTCTGGAGGTGGAGGACTTGCATCCGTCCAGTGGAGGGCGCCAGCGGACTCCATCCATAGAGCAGCCTTCCTCTGAACACTTCCTGCTTTCCTAGGAGGGCTTTTAGGCGGGCCTGGGCTGCCTTCATCTGTTCAGCTGCCTGAGCCTGGCTTCCATCCATGCAGGGAGAGCAAGAGCCCTGGATCCAGAGTCACCAACCTTGGGTTTTAGCCTCAGCTCTGAGACCCCAGGCGAGCCATACATCTTGCCTTTCGTTTTCCTGTCTTCCAAATTTGCAATAATTATCTCAAAGGTGCCTTTCAGCTCGAACACCCTGCCGTTCTATGACTCATAGGTATGACTGAAGCTCTGAGTAGAAAATGAGACTAACTTGAAATGTTCTTGAAGCTTGGCCTTCGAGTAGGGGTGATTTGTGGACAATTTTACTTAGAGAAACAAGGAAATGGAATCATCTCCCCACAGCCTCCATCCTCTTGAATCAGGAGGTCAAGTTTTTAAACTTAGGCCATTGGAATGTTTTCAGTCAAGCCTGTTAAAGGGAAGCAAGATAGTTAGGCTTGCAGTAGGGGGAGTGAAGTACAAATAACCCCCAATGATAAATAACCCCAAAATTTCAGAAGCCTAAACACAATGAAATTATATTTCTTATTCATATCATATAGTCCAATGCAGTTTGAAGGAGATGGAATGGGCTCAGCTCCACAAAGTCATTCAGGAACCCAATTCGTGCTTGCATCCTTCCCTTGTCCTCAAGGTGTTCCATTCAGCCCGGGGACGCTGACTCTCGTAGGGGACTGCCTAGGAGTTTACAGGTCAAGCCAGGAAGTGACATGTATGATGCCTGCTGTCATTTTATTCAACAGGTGTGGTCACATGGCCCCACCTAGGTGTTTCGGGACTGGGAAATATGGCCCCCAAAAGAAGGAGAACGAGGATCTTGGTGAGAACTAGAGGTCTCTGCCTATCTCAGGGCTGTTTCTGAGGTAGCAGCTTCAAACCTGGCCCTTTCTATAGCATATACACTAGTTGCATGAAGACAGTGTCCCTGTCACTGTAGGACTGTGTCCTCCCAGAGGTATGTCCTACTCTGTTTTACACAAAAGCACCTTGTAGCCTGGGCTGGGGTGTGCCCTGAAGTCAGATGTATCTTGCATCTAATCTTAGCCCCATTAATTAACCATGAGAACTTGAATAAGAAACTTGTTCCCAGATTACAGACGAGGCAACTGAGGTTATAGAAACTGATTGAACCGGTTTCATAGGGTCATGGTGAGGATTAGATGAAATAAGATATTTAAGGTGACTGAGACAGAGAAGGCACTTGATAAATAGAATCCGAGTTCTCTTTTCACTTCCCTTTTGGGATCATTCTAACACCATAAGAACCCTGATTAGGAATATTGGTCTATGGCTCAGCTCATTAATGAATCTGGGCCACTTCCAGCTCCCTGAAACATTGTAAGATCCTTTCCATCTCTGCTGAAAGGGAGGGTTAATGTTAGCTCTGAGCCTGGTGTGTGTTCATTAAGACATAAAATAAAAGCTCAAAACCGTAGAGAAGAAGGAGCAGAGATAATTATACTAAAAATCTAGGCTAGTTAAGTGATTGCAGCTGAATATTAAACTTAGTTTTGAGATGTCTGGCAGCCATGGCAAAAAAGGGGAATAGATGGGTGACCAGATCTCGCTGTCTGATTTAAGAAGGCATGCCTCTTTGTAAGGGAATATTAACTGTTTAAGGGGATAATGAACGTAAGAGACATTGACGAGGCGCTTATAGATAATGATCACTGACCCCTTCTTTCTGTGCGATTGGCTCTGAAAACTGCCTTTGGAGTTTTGAAAACTTATCTGGGGCAGAATGGATCTGGGGCAGGATTTAGCAACTGGCTGGTGCTTCCCACAGGTAGAGTAAATTGGTGCTTCCCTGTTGGGTGAGATTTGAAGGGTCCCAGCACACAGATGAAAGGATCCTACCTTCTACAGGCTGGATTCTAAGAGCCAGGAATCACCCCACACAGAGTCACAGAAACTGTGAGCACGATGAGGACAGAGCAGGGATGCTGCTGCCAAGTTCCCCCTCGTGCTCCCTTTCCAGTAGCTTCGCTGGATGATGTACAAGGGTGCAGCTGACCTGTCCAGGGCCTGCTTTGCGCTGTTGTCTTATGCTGACTATAAATCCTCGTGAAATGATTTCACATTTGATTTAGAAGCCGATTTGCCTAATTGTAGTGGTAAAACAACATTATATGCAGATATCTCACTATTTTTAAAAACCCAATTTCTTTTTAATGAATGCTTGACATGGCCTCTGGTGGCAGCAAGCATAGGGGTGCTGAGTCCAGGAGACAAGCAGTTGAAATGGGATGGCCACTAAGCACACTTGTCTTTTTATTTTCTATTAATAAAAATTTTAGGGGAGGGGATCGAGTTAAAATCTACAGGAAATGCTTCTATCCAGGAATCTTTTTTTTTTTTTTTTTGCGGTACATGGGCCTCCCACCACTGTGGCCTCTCCTGTGAAGGAGCACAGGCTCCGGACGCGCAGGCTCAGCGGCCACGGCTCACGGGCCCAGCCGCTCCGTGGCATGTGGGACCTTCCCGGACCGGGGCACGAACCCGTGTCCCCTGCATCGGCAGGCAGACTCTCAACCACTGCGCCACCAGGGAAGCCCTATCCAGGAATCTTTTAAAGCTCGTGCCAACGTCAGCAACGAGGAGCACATTTGGAAAGTGCTTTGCAAACCTTCCAGTTCACAGAGCGCACTCCACTTCACTGGTACGGTAAAGTCGGCTGGTGTTCAGAGAACACCCATGGCAGAAGAGCTGTTAGTGCTGGGTATTTGTTTTTAAGTGCTACTTGTTTACACAGTTGTGCTGCGGCCTTGAGGTGACAGGACTCATTTTCCTTTTTAGTAAACAAGGAAACTGAGTCACAGCCATCTGTCGGACTGGCTTCATTGCAACTTTGATTCTGTCACATGGTATTGGCCTGGGTTTTAGGGGTCGACCTCACAGCAAGTTTACGGGGTGACCACTTGACTTGGGATCTTAGACACGGTCTCCATGAAGACCACGTCCGGCAAGTGGTGGAATTGGGCATGGAAATAAAGCATCCCCGAATGACTTCTGTAAACCTCTCCTTCCTGCAGAATTTGGCTCAAGTGACCACCAGACCTCTTCCCAGTTTCCCACACCTGGTTCTACTTGCCTTCCTTGCCCTACCTTCAGACCTTCTTCAAAAGGCTTTAGACACTCAGTAACTTCAGGGCCAGCCCTGCACACTTCACCCCCACTGGGTTCAGTCCCAAGAGACAGCGAGGCAGCAAGGAACTGGTATAAGATTTGGCATCAGTAGACTTAGGTTTGAATCTCAGTGCAGGTATTTTAGATTGTGTGGCTGTGGATAGATGACCCAGGGTAGAGGACTTCATTTGAATGGAGTCTCTCCTGAACACCTAACTTGGTGGCTCTTGGAGCGTGATTCCCAAGCAGCAACATTGGCACCATCTGATAATTTGTTAGAAATACAAGTTTTGAGCCCTACTCCAGACCGACTGAATGATAAACTCAGGGGGTGGGGCCCGGCAGTCTGGGTTCCAAGGCCCTCCAGGTGCTTCTGGAACATGCTTACGTTTGAGAACTGTTGCCCTGACTGATAATACTATTAACCTTACAAGGAGATTGTAAAGCTTATCATTAAAGCAGGTCAAGTGAGTTGTTCAATAAGTGTTGGTCATGAGAGTGGCTTGTCCTCACGATCAACACCGTGTCTTCTCTGGAAGTTCCTTTTAGCTTGAGAGACATATGGCTCACAGCTCAGAAGAGTGTAGGATTTAAAAAAAAAAGATTTATTTATTATTTATTTATTTTATTATTTTTTGGCCGCATCGGGTCTTAGTTGCAGCATGCGGGATCTTCTTTGTGGCGCATGGGCTTCTCTCTAGTTGTGGTGTTCGGGTTTTCTCTCTCTTGTTGTGGCGCAGGCTCCAGAGCGCGTGGGTTCTGTAGTTTGCAGCACACAGGCTCTCTTGTTGAGGCACGCGAGCTCAGTAGTTGTGGTGCGTGGGCTTAGTTGCCCCGAGGCATGTGGGATCTTAGTTCCCTGACCAGGGATCAAACCTGTGTCCCCTGCATTGTAAGGTGGATTCTTTACCACTGGACCACCAGGGAAGTCCCGAAGAGTGTAGGATTTTAACAACCACTTGGACCTTGCTTTCTTAGTGGATGCTTAAGACCTGGGGGCACAGACTTGACTTAATACATTCTTATTTTCTTGGCTTTTTTATTCAAGCTCTAGGCCAGTGGGCAGAGTTCCATGAGAAGGAGGAGGGTGAGTCCTACAGGGACTGTTGGGCAGGATGTTGACCCCTACGTTCCATTGCCTCCCCTGTGATGAAGGTAGTGTTCCAGAGAGGAAGACTTTTGTCCAGAGGAGGCACAAAGACTCTCGGTCCCTGGATTCCAGAGGGGGCTTTTGTTTTGTGTTTCCCCCCCCAGTCTTACTACTACTTTTCTCTGGTTCGTCAGCTTCCAGTAGGATAGCAGAACCCCTAAAGAGGTCTTCTCCTCCCTTCCAAATAATCACACACAAAAGTAGTACAAAAGAGTTATAAAACCCTTATAAATAGCTTACATTTAAATAATACTTCCCACTCAAAGTGCCTTCATTTTGCTTCTCAGAACATCCCTTGAAATTAGGCAGGATGGAGATGATTGTCCATATTTTACAGATGTGGGAACTGAAGCAGAGGGGGATTAAGGGTGTACCCCAGATCACATGGCGGTCCCGAGTCAGGAAACTACTCGCAACTCTCTTTGCTGGATGGGGGATTCTGAGGGCCGCGCTCCCGCTGCCAGAGGCTATGGTGGACGGGAAACAAACAAACAATGCTTGTTTATCAAGCAAGGGATCAGAGCCCATGATTTAGCACCTCGTGTAGGAAAGCCCCTGGTCTCAGTCTCCCAGGGAGGGGGTGAGGGCCCAGCGCCTGTGCGTATGGGGAGTGGAGAGCAGGGGATTTGGCAAGTCTGAAGGGAAGGAGTTGCTGATGAGCTGCTTGGCAGGCTTTGTGGAGAAGGTCTGAAGTTCCGTCCCAGGGAGCCCCAGAGGAGCGATGGGGCAGGCAGAGCGCCCCGGGGAGGCATCTGTCTTCAAATCCTGTAACTGAGTGTGGCGGATTAGCCCCGGGTGCTACGGCTTTGAAATGGCAGGTTCTGATCTCATCTTGAGGTTTGGGCTGGTTCTCTGAACCTTTTTTATACCTGTGTACGTTATCTCAATCTTGATCTCCCAGTGATCAGGGAGGGCCTGAGCAGCTGGCATGAAGCCCAACTAGGGAAACTGAGGCTTGAAATGGCAGTGAGCCAGGGTTTGGGACTCAGCCACCAAGCACAGTCCCTCGAGTCTCCCTTCCTGAGTGAGCAGCTCATCTCTCAGGGTGGCCAGGCGGAACAGGGCCTTGCCAGGTCAGGGGCCCTTGTGCTGCACACTCCGTGCCTCCATCCCAGCTGGGCCCCGGCAGGCATCAGCCTGGATTGGGCCTAAGTGCCTGGGTTAGAGAAAGCCAAGCAAGAGAGCTGGTCCAGTGGGGTGGGGTGTCTGCTTTCTTTCTCTTCTTCTTCCTGCCAGGAAGCCAGCTGTTCTCATTCCAGACCATTTGTGGGAGGGTTAGTAGCATCTTCTATCGGATGCACCAGCTGGTGCAGACACTGCCCCCAGAGGAGACTTAAATCAACCTGTCTTTTGCAACGGAGGTATCGGGCACAAGAGGAGGTGTGTGTGCACATGTGCACAGGTGTGCGTGTGGGGGGGAGGGGGCAGTGGGTCCTCATCCTCTCATCCTGGCTACTCACGCCCCACCAGGGGAAGTTGGGGCAGCCTCATGCATGAGGGAGGGCGTAAATCAGATGAAAATTGGCCAGCCAGGGGTTAGAAGATCAGTTCCAAGCAGAGTTTTTCCCCTTCACCCAAGTGCAGATGGTGTAGATCCTCCCTGCGTCACCCTTCCCCCCACAGTGGACACAGCATTGGAGCTGGAAGGACCCTCAGAGAGTGGGTAGCCTAACCCACTTTGCAGGGGAGGTACAGGGCAGGGCCCAGAGTGAGTGAGGCAGCTCTTGTCAAGTGATGTCACAGGAGGCTTAGGGGCAGAAGCCAATTTTATTACATTCATGACAATGCCTGTCCACTGACCTTGGCCGTGGATTTCATGATAACAATAAACTTTTACAATCCTGACTGATCAGCCCAGTTATTTTCAATAATTTTTTTGTCATAATAAAAATCCAATAATGATAACTTATTTTTATCAGGAGGTTTCTGTGCCAAGCGCTTCACAATGATCGGTTAATTTAATATCCCTACATTTTGTTGAGGTAGAGACCATTACCACCCCATTTTTTGGATGTGGAAACTGAGGCTTGGTTTTAAGATGCTTGCTCCAGGTTCACAGCTTTCACTAAGATCTGTCTGTTCTCTGATACATAAAATATCTGAAGAGCTGGGATGAAGTCAGGTGGTTTAAGATGCTTTAATGCTGTTCAAACACAAGCAGTAAGTGGTAGAACCAGGGCTTGAGCCTAAGCAGTCTGACTCCAGATCATGGGTTTTAGCCACAACTCTGTACTGCTCCCCCCAAGCCCACATATTAGTACATTTCCTTGGGCTTCTTTATGATGGCATTTGTACAAAGCCTTGTTTGACTTTTTTTTTTTTTTGGCGGCTCTGAGTGGCTTGCAGGATCTTAGTTCCCTGACCAGGGACTGAACCTGGGCCATGGCAGTAAAAGCACCGAGTCCTAACCACTGGACCGCCAGGGAATTCCCTTGTTTGACTTTCTGAGTGGTACTTTCATGAGGGTAGAGTCTAGTGGCCCAAGTAATTTTTGTAGCACATGTTGTTTTCCAGAGCTGTGGATAAAGGTGAGCAATGTACCCTACCAGTTGATGGGTGTTGAATCAGTAAAAAAAAAAAAAAGAGATGGGGAAAAAAGGGATATCAGAAATGGATTGTTCTTTGCTGATGGTAAATGATCTTCGGAGTCAGTAGCCCTGATAGTAAGGTGAAAAATACCAAAATTATGTAGCCCTGTGAAGTACTTGCTCTCAGTAACCTGCTTTCATGCCAAGAGCAATGAAACAATAAAGGAGCTGATGTCTTGTGTTATAAGAAAGAAGTGCTTTTGTTGCTGTTTTCCCCAAATTTATGTAACGAACTTTCATTAAGATCTAGCTGTTATTTAATGCATAAAAAATCTGAAGAGCTAAGATACAGTCAAGTAGCTTAAGATGCTTTTTCACTGTTGAAATGTAGCTCCAGCTGAGAATCTGGAGTTCTTCACTTTATGTCATCGCCTATTTAAACCTCCATAGTCTCCTCCCTGGGAGGTTTTGTCAGCTCCATACCTGGCTCTCAGAGGTTCTCCACGTGGCTGAGGACTTTGGATAAGTGAGCCCTGGATCGGTGGGGAGCACCCAGGGACAGTAATGTGCTCCTCTGGGCCCTCCCGCCAAAGGGATTGGAGCCCTGGCCGGAGGGAATGTGGTGTGGCAGGATCTGGTGGCGTGTTCTGGGTCCCCGCTGATTCAAAAACCCAAACTGCATCGCTTGCCCAGCTCACCCTGCTTCTCTGCCTTCCTCTGCCCTTGGCTGTCCGTCCCTGTTTCATCCCTGTCTCTCACCCCAGTAGCTCCCTATCCGCGGGTGGAAAGGCACCTCCAGCTTTAGAAGCCAACATGAGCGTGGAGAGTATCTTCAGACATGGGCCCTGAGGGGTTCCCCAGCCGCTGTGATTTAGCTCCATGGAAGCCCTGGACCAGCGGAAAGGGGCTGGTGAAGCAGATGGAGCAGCTGATGCCCTGCCTTGAGCCCTGCCCCTGAGAGTGTCGGTGCCCGCCTCGGCTGGTAGCCTCCAGGAGAAAACGCCGCTAAGACTCTGGCTGACAACATGTGAGCTTGAGTCCCAGAGACTTGGGTGTCAGTCTGCTTCCCAGGTGTGGTCTTGGACAAGCTACTCAACTTCTGTGAGCTTAGGTTTGCTTGCATTTAAAATGAGCAGGGTTGTTGGGAAGGTGAAATGAGACAGGGGATGCTTCCAGCAGAGGGTTTGGCACAAAGTAAATGCTCAGTGAATAAGTATTATCATTATTGCCTTCAAAACTGGGGAGGATGCTTCATTGTCCTCACTCTGTGGTTTCATAAAGGCACATCAGTCAATCCCTTCCTTCTTCCCTCCTTCCCTTCCCCACCGAACAGATATTCATGGAGAGGCTAGTTTCCGCGTGGAGCAGTTCTGGGTCCCCTGACTCTTAGGGTCCCTGTCCTCCAGGAGCCCCAGCTCACACGCACCTCCTCCCTCCTCTCCCACTCCTGGGGATGCTGGCTGCCCCTTGGCCATGATCACTGCTGCCCAGTGACAGCACTTCCTCTGCTTTCATGTCCCTCCGTCTGAGGCTGGGTCTCGCTTCCCTGGAGAGGAATTAGCGTGGCTGCAATGAGTCTGCGGCGTTATTTTTTTCTCGGCCCCTCTTGGCTGGGATCAGAATGAAGCTGTCATTGCTCGATGACTAGAAAGGTCCCCAGAAAAAAATGCGAACAACCTTCCCCCGAGCGGCAGCATTTGGGGCTTAATTGTGTTTTGTTAATCAGGAAAACAGTTAATTTGGCTGCTGCCTCTTTGGTGGGGTGTTTTTTGCTCTCTCTTTTTTTTTAATGTAGGAGATGCCGCTTCGATGATCCATGGGATGTCTCTAGATTCAATTTCTCTCTCTCCCCAGGGCAAGGAATGACTCCTCTCTGTAATATCCATAACCTTGGAGACAGCAGGGCGAGGCATTGCAGTTTCCAAAGAAGTCATTTCTAAAATTTAAATGTCTGCTTCACAGCAGTGAGAGGGCTTGGGCCCCGGCTCTCACCTGGTCCAGGAAAGGCAGTGGAGGCTGAGGCACCAAAGTGATGCCCCACAGACCCACTTCAGAGTAGAGGTCCCAAAGGTTCTGGTTTCACCCCTTCTCCTGTCCTCCTCCGCCTTATGACAGAAATGGTGAGCCTGCTCACTGTCACTTGGGAGACACAATTGTAGAGCTTGGGCTGGGAGATGGGAGACAGGGTGTTCCTTCTTGGATAAATTCTTTCACTCCCAGGTGTTAACAGCTGAGAAGGGCTTAACTCCAGACCATACAAAAGAATCCCCCAACCAAGAGAATGGGTCCAAGGGTGGTTATCAATTCCCCTCAAATTCCCTGTGGGCCAGAGCAGTCCTCGAGATAGAACCAAGTGAATATGACCCTGTAGACAGGACTCCGCAGTTAAGCAAGCAACCAGACACAGTTCGTTGTAAGTTTGGAATGTGTGCACTGTAAGGACGGCAGCCCATCTCTGTCTTGTTCACTGAAGGATCCAAGGGCTTAGAACAGTCGGGCACATGGTAGACACTCCATTATGGGTAGAGGGAAGGTTGGGGACCAAGTTCAATGCAGAGAGTAAAAAGCCCCTGGTTATGTGCACCGGTCAGCCTGCCTTTGAACAAACTGGAGACACCAGTGGTCTTGAGGGATGATTTCTGACACGAGAGGAAGGTTTCTCCCGGTTGAGGAGTCAGTGACAAAGTCCTTTAACAAGAAGTGAGGGAGAGGGAAGGGAACAAATGTTGATTGAGGAACTCTAGCGCGTGGTGCTATGCTAGGCATTTTATGACAGAGACTGTCTTAATATTTCCTTTAAATAGCATGTGAGGTGCTTTCACGTTTTGACAGTCGAGGAAACTCAGAGTTAGAGAGGTAAGTAGTCTGACCAGGATCACAAAGCTGTTTGATCCCCCCCAAGTCCATCGAACTCCAAAGCTCATGCTCTTTCCACGACCCCATAGTGCTTCTCGTGTTGGGACCGCTTGGGTAGCATAAGTGGGTACACCGTCTGTGCTCGGCCTTGCAGGGGTGTGGAGGGGCTGCAGCCCGAATGAACAGGAACCACTTCCTCTCCTCAAGACATCCACACTCCTTGGCTTTGGCTCCTGCCTGGTCTGGCCGCTCCCTAGCTATGGGCCTTGAATAAGATGCATAACGGCTCTGTGCCTCAGTTTCCTCATTTACGATGAAGATAACAATAGCACCAATTCATAGGGTTTCCTGTGGGTGCAGCACTTATAACTGTGCCCGATCCCCAGCATGATCGATGTAGGTTAAAGCTATTATTAGGACACGCTCTATATCTTTATATGTCCTGTGTCAGTGGAGGGTCGCCTATGTGGCATATGGCCCTTAAATTATTAAGAAAAGCCTGGTCCCCAGGTGCCTTCTCCAGAAAATCAAATTTCTAACCAAATTTCTACTGCAGTGCTGATTATTAAACACTGGGAAAGCACACCTTCTCATCTAGATGGCTTTTTATCACTGTGGTGTAGGCATGTAGAGTATTATTACCCTGAGCTGAAAACCTGTGTTTAGCAAAGAGTCTGTGCTGGAGGATTAGCCCTGTGTGCCATTGTTAAGCTCCCCCAAGAGGGCTTTGGACAGGAGAGCGAGTGAATGTATTGGGCACAGAAGGTTCCTTGACCACCCTGGGATTTGTTTGTGAGGGGCTGTGTGGTTCCCTCCTGACCCCCTGACCCCTTCCCAGGGAAGAGTGGAGAGAAATGAGGTCCAGTAGAGATGACCCACAAGGTGGTGAAGATGCGCCAAGAGCAGGATCTGGAATCATTGCTCAGGCAAGTGTCTGCTTTGGTAGCAGAATCAAGGAAGAGGCCTGTATTAGTTTGCTGGAGCTCCCATAACAAAATGCCACAGACTGGGAGGCTTTCAACAGCAGAAATTTATTATCTCACAGTGCTGAAGTCCGTGATCAAGCTGTCAGCAGTATGGGTTTCTCCCCAGGCCTCTCTCCATGGCTTGCAGATGGCTGTCTTCTCGCTGTGTTCTCATGTGGTCTTTCCTCTATGCACACACATCCTTGGTGTCTCTTTGTGTATCCACATGTCCTCTTCTTTTTTTTTTTTTTTTTTTGCGGTACGTGGGCCTCTCACCGCTGTGGTCTTTCCTGCTGCGGAGCACAGGCTCCGGACACGCAGGCTCAGCGGCCATGGCTCACAGGCCCAGCCGCTCGGCGGCATGTGGGATCTTCCCGGACCGGGGCACGAACCCGTGTCCCCTGCATCGGCGGGCGGACTCTCAACAACTGCGCCACCAGGGAAGCCCCACATGTCCTCTTCTTTAAGGACACCCACCAGATTGGATTAGAGCCCACCCTAATGGACTAATTTTAATTCATTACCTCTTTGAAGGCCCTATCTCCAAATACAGTCACACTTGGACTGGGGGTTAGGACCTCAACATATGAGGATGGGGGCACACTTTAGTCCATAATAAGGCCTTTATGGGGTTTACTGCTGGATTAATCCTAGAAGCTTTAGGGGACCCATGGCTAATTCCCTCCACCTTTGGATGACTTTTACTAAGTTAATCAGAACCCTTATTTTCTGGATCATAATCCATCTTCACAACATCGCTGCAAGACAGACATCATCCCTATTAACAGATGGAGGACCTGAGGCTTTAAGGAGTTGTAACTGTCACCTCGGTGCACATGGTGCCAGTAGCGGCCCGTGACCAGCTGGGCTGTCTACACACTACCCTCCACCCTTTCCGCTAGACCAGTGGTTCTCGACTCGGGGAGACTTTGTCCTCCAGGGCACCTGGCAATGTCTGGAGACGTTTTTGGTTGGCACAGCTGGGTGGGGGCTGCTCCTGGTATCTAGTGGGCAGAGGCCGGGGATCCTGCTAAACATCCTGCAATGCTCGGGATAGCCCCTCCCAGCAAGGAACGATCTGCTCCCAGATGTCAGTGGTGCAAGGTTGAGAAATCCTGCTCTAGATGGAACTTCTTGTCACCTGAGAGGCCCCAAGGACAGTTTTAAACGCGGAAGTGCTGAGTGGGAGTCCTGTCATGCTTGAATAACCACCCTGTGCTGTGGAGAACCACTACCTTAGAGCAATTTCCCCCAACTTCTGTGACCGTGAGGGTCACCAAGGAGCTTGTGGAAGCTGTTTTCTCCATCCCTTTTTGTGGAGATTCTGACTCAGTTCTTTTTTGTTTTTCTTTTTCCTTAATTTTTTTTAAGTAAAGCATTTGCAGTGTCTCAGGGGATTTTTAGCATCAGAAAAGTTTGGAAAGTGCCTTAAACAGTTTCAGAGCACACATACTACTCCTGGGGGTTGGGGGGCTGGTCTTCCATTGTCATTGCTCAGAGTTTGGAAAGATAACCTCCTTTTCCTTGGTTTGCTATCTTTCCCCACAGTGATGTGGAAACTTGACATGACCGAACACTGTGAGATTAACTAAAGTGTGAGTGACTCACAGGCTCCACCCTCCTGGGAGGTACGTTCTTGAGCAAGAAGAGCTTCCTAGCATCCTCACCTTCCCCCTTCTGATGGACAGCATGGTGAGATGGGAAGGCATGGACCAGTGGACTGAAGACCTGATTTTGCTCTTAGATCTAAGCTTAGTTAAATGTGTTAGCCTGGGCAAGCCATTTAGGTGTCCTGAGCCTCAGTTTTCTCATCTACAAATTGAAAATAACATTATGTGTCTCCAGTCTTTCAGGGAAGCCTTTCTTTCTTTGAGGAGGTAATGAGATGACGCAGCCCAGGGGCTCTCAATTTTGACTGTGCATCAGAATCACCTGTGGACCTTTTCAGAACCACAAAAGGCCAGATCACATCCCAGACCTGCTCATTCCGAGTCTTGAGGATGGGACCCACATTTAAAAAGTGCTTCTTTTAAAAGCTCCATAGGTAGGACCCTCGAAAACTGCAAAGCTCCCCAAAAAGTGCGTTGCAAACTTGAAAATGGCTGTTCTGAGAGAAGGGATTCTTTCCATTTCCTCGGGTTGCTATTCCCAGCAGTGAATGGTGCTGTTGCGGTTCCCCATTTGGCCTTGTCAGATTATCAGACACATTTGACTACCTAAGCAGATGGTGGCATTCCTTGTGGATATTTTGAAAAAAAAATAGGACGGGCTCCCATCTGCCTGCAATGACTCAGGAGCTGCCTGTCCTTCCCAGAGGCAGGAGCAGCTGTTGAACGTCCTCTGAGGGTCCCTCCAGCCCCAGGGAGTGTGGACAGTGCCTCCTTCCAGGGCGGGGCCATCATGGGAGCATGGCGCACACCGGAAAATGGGAAGGGCACAGCCAGGCAAAGGCCACAAGCGCCAGTGGTGGAAGCAAGGGCCAGACCCTGTGTGGACGGCCTCTCGTGGGCCCGAGTCTGGGCAGATGAGGGATGGAGTGGGGATCCTTCTCCTTCCTTGGCCAGCTACCCAGGGACATGGGGGCTGACAGTAGAAACAAAGGGGTTGGGCTTCCCTGGTGGCACAGTGGTTAAGAATCTGCCTGCCAATGCAGGGTACATGGGTTTGAGCCCTGGTCTGGGAAGATCCCACATGCCGTGGAGCAGCTAAGCCCGTGTGCCACAACTACCGAGCCTGCGCTCTGGAGCCAATGAGCCACAACTACTGAGCCTGCGTGCCGCAACTACTGTGCCCGCGTGCCTAGAGCCTGTGCTCCGCAACAAGAGAAGCCACTGCAATGAGAAGCGCACAGGCCGCAACGAAGTGTAGCCCCCGCTCGCTGCAACTAGAGAAAGCCTGCTCACAGCAACGAAGACCCAACACAGCCAAAAATAAATAAAATTTAATTTAAGAAAAGACTGTAAAAAAAAGAAACAAGGGTCTTGCTAGCTAAACAGCTCTGTGCAGGTGGGGAGAATCATTGTGATTACTTTGATTATTATAGTCAATATGGCTATAGGTTTCTCTCTTCCCCCCAGAGCAACCAGACTCAAGGTGAGGGTGGGCCCCACCTGGCTGATCCCTGAGGAGGGACTGTGACTCTGTCCCACTGCTTCTTTGTCCCTCAGCCTGGAAGCAGGAGGAGGCCTGTGTGCTGGTGAGAGGCTTGCTGGCAGGTTTGCCCCGCAGAAGGGAAATTGCTGGCTACAGAGCGGGTCCCCTAAGGGTGACCTTAGCATCTCTCTGAGGGGCCTGCCATTGGGAAGGGCTCATCTGGTCTTGCAGTAGCTTCCACTCTTGCCTTGGAACCAAGTGCCTCAGATCCTTTCTCTTTGCCTAAAAATACTGAAAGCTCACGGACCTCTCAGCTTATAACTACCCCTTGGTTGCCCCTTTGTGGGCCACTGCTGCAGCCCAAGCCTGTTGTCCCCAACCTCTTATGAGAATGCCTGACTCTCCCTGACCTTAAGCTGTGCAACATCCTCCATCTGCTTGGAGTCTTATTTTTCCTACACCTTAGTGCCTTCTGTCTCTAAGGCGCTAAGACAGAAAATCACCCAGTGCTGTCTGCCTGCCTGCTCTGTGGGAAATGGTTTGGTCCACACTGGTCTGTGCAGGCTCTGAGCCCTCCCAGGGAGGCCCAGGTGTCTGGGTCTCTGAGAAAGCACCGAAACAGACGCGTTTCCTTCCAGTTCCTGTGAGGCCTGGACATTTCTTCTTGTGCCTGGACCACTGGTCACTGTGCCCCACTCAGCGGTGGCTGCCGTTCCCTCACCGTCGCGATGGAGGATTGAGGGACAATGAGAGGCAGAGACACTGGCTAGAGGATTACGGGAGAGGATCTTGTGAAACTCTGGAACACGTAACTGAGTCGCTCTGGGCAGGAATCTAAGAATAAGAGAGACTATACATATTTTTTCCGTAGTCTCTTTACTTATTTATTAAATTGAAGTATAGTTGTTTTACAATATTGTGTTAGTTTTAGGTGTACAGCAAAGTGATTCAGTTACATATATATATACACACACACACATATATATGTTCTTTTTCAGATTCTTTTTCATTATAGGTTATACAGATATTCAGTGTAGTTCCCTGCACTATACAGTAAATCCTTCTTGTTCATTTTATATGTAGTAGTGTGTATTTATTAATCCCATACTCCTAATTTATCCCATCCCCCCCTTCTCCTTTGGTAACCTTAACTTTGTTTTCTATGTCTGTTGAGTCCGTTTCTGTTTTGTAAATAAGTTCATTCGTATTATTTTTTAGATTCCGCATATAAGTGATATCATACGATGTTTGTCTTTCTCTGACTTACTTCACTTAGTATTATACTCTCTAGGTCCATCCATGTAGCTGCAAATGGCATTATTTCATTCTTTTTTTATGGCTGAGTAGTATTCCATTGTGTGTGTGTGTGTGTGTGTGTGTGTGTGTGTGTGTGTGTGTATATCACATCTTCTTTATCCATGCATCTGTTGATGGACATTTAGGTTACTTCTGTGTCTTGGCTATTATAAATAGTATTGCTATGAATATTGGGGTGTATGTATCTTTTTGAATAAGAGTTTTCATCAGAAGAAGAGAGAATTTTTTTTTTTACTTTTTCATTAAAATGATCTAATAGTTCTACAAATGAAAGGGCATTAACATTTTATACAAAGCTATAAAGCAGTAGCAAGTTAAAAAATCAACTGCCTTTATTTTTTTTTAAAACATCTTTATTGGAGTATAATTGCTTTACAGTGTTGTGTTAGTTTCTGCTGTAAAACAAAGTGAATCAGCTATACGTATACATATATCCCCATATCCCCTCTCTCTCTCCCTCCCTTCCTTTCTTCCACTATGAAGGCTCAACAGTGGTCAGAGGATCTGGGCCCCTCCCTCACCATTCTCTTGTCTCCTTGGCAGAAGTTATGCCCCTTCAGTGGACCCCTCTCCCAGGTCTTTTCAAGGCTGGACTTTCTCAGCAAGGTGAGACTTGGAAATGCAGAAGAAATAGGACCTGTAGCCAAAGACCACCTTCTTTCCCTGAAGCCAGGGCAATGCTGAAGAAGGCTGCTCTATCTGTGAGCTTCTCTACCCTGCTGGGGGCAGCCCAGAGTGTTTTGGCATTAGCTAAAGTGGTTGTTGTTGTTTCTTCCTGCTTCTGAGAGGTAGAGAGGGGATGGGTGACTGCCAGACCCATGCCTACAGGTCTTCTTACCCCTTTCTTTTCCTTTCCCCTTTTTAACTGGGGCAAACAAAAATATCCACTGGCCAGTAGGGTCAGCCAAAATCTGTCTTAGGGCAGAGAGTGGATAAAGAGTCATGACAGCTAAGATAAGCTTACCTGTCATAGCAGAGTAAGGCAGGGGTAAGGCCTGCCTTCAAGCAGGAGAGATTGGTGGCTACTGATATAATGGGATTTTAGGGACATCAGTCTGTCTAAAAGTAGATCATCTAGAACTGATAAAGTCTGAAATTCCACCATTAGAGATCCATTCTTTCGGCTGTATAAATCATCTCTAAAACAATTAAAATGCAAACATTCCTATTTATGGGTAGCCCTTTTTTCCTTGAGCATAAAATAAGGGATAGAAACGGTGCATAGAACAGTTACTTGGGATGAACTTATCATCAGAGTTGAGCAGTTTTATACAGAAGAAGCTTAGTTCACAAAAGACAAACTTTCCTTATGCCCCAATTTTATTTGGGATTGGTTCCAAGTAGGTGGTCTAAATTGAGTTTCTTCAGATTGTGGTGCAACCAAGGTCAAGACTTTCCTCCTCAGTGTCTTAGTTTCCTGTATTCCATCCTGTCAAAGTCACAGTCAGGGACAGAGAGAGAACTGCACCTCAGAAACACCAGGAAGCCTTCATTCTTTTTCTGATGGGCCACTCACATTTCATACAAGCAGTCTAATTAGCTTAGTTCCAAGGAGATCTGCCTGCCTGCCTGCCCTGTACCTAACAATTAGTCAGAGAAAACCCATAAGGCACATATATTATAGGCAAAACCCTGTTTATCATTTAGGACATGTTCAGCTACAAAGAATGAAAACCTAAATAAATATGTATTAAGTGATACAGAGAATTTTTAAGTTACTTAGCAAGAATCCCGGAAGTAGGTAGGGTGGTACCAGATTGGTTAACATCTGTTCAACTGTGTCATCTGGGACCCAGGTTCTCTCAATCATTGTTCACTGTCATCCTCGACCTGTTGGTCTTGTCCTTCATAGTCACAAGATAGCGGCCATAGTTCCAGGCATCGCATGCAGACATGACATGATCCAGCTGAAGAGAAGGGGCCATTCCCTCCCAGGATTCTATTTTTATTGATTGAGAATCTTTCTTTAGAAGCCACCCCATTATTCCTCTCACATTTCATTGGCTAAGACTAGGTCACATGACCCTTTTGAATCCAATGATGGAAGAAGAAGGGGTTCCCCACAGACCCATCAAGATTCATGCCTCATCTTCCTAGGGAAGGAGGATAGAGATAAGGTCACCTTTCCCAACAAGATAGGCTTGAGAAAAGTGCGACTATGGAAACAAAATTGGGGTCCCCTGTCCAGGCAGAAGAGGGCAATGGGTTTATGTGGGCAGCAAACAGTACCTGCTACATCAGGGACAGTAATGAGGGAACACGGGGAAACAGACCCCAGATCTGTGCACTTCCTATCAAGCCAGGAAATCTGTAATCCTCGTAGGAACTGAAGAACACAGAGAGACACAGAAGCACTTGGGTCTCCAGGTGGATGCAGCACAGAGGCAGCTGAGTGGAGCGGTACAAAGCAGGGACCAGCATGCAGCTGGACAGAGAAGGACTCCTCATAGAAGGATGTTTTGACCTGGATTCTGGATATCCAGTTAACTAGGCATGAGTTGTCAGAAAAGAGGGGCAGCCACTCCAGTGAGGATAACAATGGGCTCCAAGGCAGGAACGTGGCAGTTGGCCCTTCCCACGTGAATGTGTATATGGGTGGATGAGGCATTTGGGTCTCATTTGTGATGAGACCATAAGATCGTCAAGGCATAGAACGAGTCTCTCTGTTTACACTTGGATCCCCAATGCCTAGGACAGCCTGGAGTACTCTGGTAATGCTTATTTTAGGAACAGATGAATGACGTTTATCTGGAACAGTGCAGAAGTGAGGAGGCAGCAGGTATGAGCAGCATAAGCACGGCAGCTCCTTATTGGGAGCTTCTTACTGGGACCATTAGAATCCCTAGGACCAGAGGAATCACTCCCAACTCACTCAGGTTTTCTGCACGAAGGAAGTGACTTCAGCTATTAAAAGTCCTGTCCAGACAACAATCTTTGTGCTTCTGTTTGTTCCATGTCTTCATGAATGAGCCGGGCTAGCCTGACAGCTGAGTTCAGGAAATCTGGCATCAGATTGAGTGCTGGCTAATGGGATTTGTCCCTCTGCTCTGGGTCATGGCCATCGAGGGTGCTGGGGAGCTAGGTGAGAACCAGAGGAGGCAGAGATCCTGTGGTGGAGCGATGATTGGGAGGCTTTGTCACATGGTGCCCACTTGCCGTTGGAGTTCCGCCATATCCCAGCCAAACTTGACTTAGAGAGAGAAGCATACATGATTGGTAGGGCCAGGTATGAAATGAAAACGTGGAGCTCCTTGTTAAAAAATGACAGAGAAATTCTAAACAGTGACTGCACGCTTAAAACCAGCGGTCCCCGACGTTTTTGGCGCCTGGGACCGGTTTCAGGGACGGGGGTGGGGCGTGGGGATGGTCCAGGCGGTAATGCTAGCGATGGGGAGCGGCAGATGGAGCTTCGCACGCTCACCCGCCGCTTACCTGCTGCTGTGCGGCCCGGTTCCTAACAGGCCACGGACTGGTACCGGTCCACGGCCTGGGGGTTGGGGACCCCTGCTTTAAACCAAGCATAGGACCTTTCTAATCAGAGGGCCCTTCTAAGCATGGGACAGCTGAAGAGGTGGCACACCTGTCATATCCCATTTCCTGGAGGGGCAGAAGGAGTGGTCCCTCGCGCTATCTTTTTTTTTTTTTTTGGAGTCAAGGTGTTCTTTATTTTATATTTTTCTTGACATCTTTATTGGAGTATAATTGCTTTACAATGGTGTGTTAGTTTCTGCTTTATAACAAAGTCAATCAGTTATACATATACATATGTTCCCGTATCTCTTCCCTCTTGCGTCTCCCTCCCTCCCACCCTCCCTATCCCACCCCTCTAGGTGGTCACAAAGCACGGAGCTGATCTCCCTGTGCTATGCGGCTGCTTCCCACTAGCTAGCTATTTTACGTTTGGTAGTGTATATATGTCCATGCCACTCTCTTGCTTTGTCACAGTTTACCCTTCCCCCTCCCCATATCCTCAAGTCCATTCTCTAGTAGGTCTGCGTCTTTATTCCTGTCTTACCCCTAGGTTCTTCATGACATTTTTTTTCTTAAATTCCACATATATGTGTTAGCATACAGTATCAAGAGCTTTGTGTCCATTCATATTCCCAAATTTACAAATGTATGACAGTATTGTGCTGGTGAAAGTTACCATTTTTTACAAATCACTGGGCTCGGTCCTTTCACAGGAATGAGAGAAATAACAGGGTGCTTAGAAGCATTTAGTCAAAGCAACAAAAGGACAAAGGGAACAACAAGAAAGCTATTATGCAGATGTGTGGCCAGTCAGTGCATTCTGCCTTGGGAAGCCTCAAGGTGGATTTAAAGTTTCTGCCTGTCTGAATTATCATCTCTCTTATACTTAATATCAAGCATCAGTACTGTCTGTCTATCTACCTATCTATCTGTCTATCTACCCATCTAGTCTATCTCAGCACGTTAGTAATTATCATCTCTCATTTCCTGGTCTCATGTGGACTTAACTGCTACCCTGACTAAAACCAGCAAAGAAAGGCAAAAGTAGCTCAGTCCCTGCAGGAAGCTCAGCCAGACACAGGTAGCCAAGATTCAGGTTTCATCCATTTCTGTTCTATAAGGGCCTTGGGAAAGAGGAAGCTAAGAAGTGCCTTCCAGAAGATCCCGGGCAGCAGGATGAAGGGTATAGTGGGTAGAGGTTTCCCGAGCTGCTCTCTGTGGTCCTGCACCACTATTTCTCCTTGCTTCTTTCAGCAGACATCATGGAACTTGATGTCACAAACAAACAAACAAACAGCAAACTGCTAAAGACCCAACAAACATACTTCAGAAAGCATATATGCTACACCAAAAATTGAATTATATTCAAAATACATCTTCTTGCTTTTTTACTCAAGAGGTATGGGGTTCAACTGCATGACCAAAGGGGGAAAGTTTTGTTTCTGGGCTCTTGTTGGGCCACAGAGTGTGATGCTGTGGAGCCCTGATCAACCAGACTTTGCCTCAACTCTATGGCCTGGTGTAGATCAGGGCTCAGGCTGTGAGCTGTCCCACCACTGCGTGAGCACTGTTACCAAGGGCATGGCATGTAGGTATCAAGATCATAGGACCAATTAAAACATTTTTTTTAAATTGAAGTATAGTTGATTTACAATGTTGTGTTAATTTCTGCTGTACAGCAAAATGATTCAGTTACACCTATATATACGTTTTTAATATTCTTTTCCATTATGGTTTATCATGGGCTACTGAATATAGTTCTCTTTGTTATACAGTAGGACCGTGTTGTTTATCCATTCCATATATAATAGCTGACATCTGCTAACCCCAACTTTCCACTCCATCCCTCCCCCAAGCCCCTCCCCCTTGGCAACCACAAGTCTGTTCTCTGTGTCCATGTGTCTGTTTCTGTTTTGTATCAATAGATAGGTTCATTTGTGTCATATTTTGGATTCCACACGTAAGTGACATCATACGGTATTTGTCATTCTCTTTCTGACTTACTTAGTATGATAATCCTAGTTGCATCCATGTTGCTACAAATGGCATCATTTCATTCTTCTTTTATGGCTGAGTAGTATTCCATGGTATATATGTACCACATCTTCTTTATCCATTCATCTGTCAGTGGACATTTAGGTTGTTTCCATGTCTTGGCTATTATGAATAGTGTTGCCATGAACATAGGGGTGCATGTATCTTTTTGGATTAGAGTTTTTTAATTAATTTATTTATTAATTTATTTCGTTGCACCCGGTCTTAGTTGCAGCAGGTGGGCTCCTTAGTTGCGGCTCACCAGCTCCTTAGTTTTGACATGTGAACTCTTAGTTGCGGCATGCACGTGGGATCTAGTTCCCCGACCAGGGATCGAACCCGGGCCCCCTGCATTGGGAGCATGGAATCCCAACCACTGTGACACGAGGGAAGTCCCTGGATTAGAGTTTTGTCTGGATATATGCCTAGGAGTGGGATTGCTGGATCATATGGTAATTGTATTTTTAGTATTCTGAGGCACTTCCACACTGTTTTCCATAGTGGCTGTACCAACTTACATTCCCACCAACAGTGTAGGAGGGTTCCCTTTTCTCCACGTCCTCATATAGGATCAATTTCTTATCAGCTCTGAATGAATGAACGAATGAGTGAAGAATTCAGATCCCCAAGGAGGAACTGGATTATGAAAGTATGGATGACTTGTCAGGGTTTAGGTGATATAAACAGGTCTTCATGTATTAAAAACCTGGACTTCCTGCTGAAAATAGGGGCTGGTTAGGTCCAGACTTGGCTGTTTACTAGCTGTGTGACCTTGGCATGTCACTCCGCATCTCTGAGCCCGTCTCCTGGTGGGAAGATGGAGACAAATGTTGCTACCACCACCTTGAGGAGGGGGCCAGTCATGGATGGCAGAGCACCACACCTTGACTTAGGAATCATTGCCTCATCTTCTCTGTGCACCTGCATCTCGACGGTGGAGGCTCTCCTGTGCGTCTTCACTGCCCCAGAGGGAGGGGCCTCCAGGACGAGACAACCAGACTATTACTGAGGGTTCTGAGGGCTTCTGGTGATTGGCACCATCTGAAGATTGGGAGCCCCACTCTCTAGTCATGATCTGTGCACAGGGGGTGTGTGAGCATTTTCGGGCCACCGGTCCTTTCCAGGGTGGGCCCCATATCCTAGGACAAGCGCTCCCCCTCTTCCTCTGACTGAGTCAAGCCTGAGTTTAGGAGAAAGGGGATCATGGATCTTGGTTCCCCTGCAGTGGGTGCTTCTCACACTTGACCCCTTTGTCTACTCTCCACCCCATCACCATCTGCCATTGCCCCCCCCCCCCATATTTCTGATCTGATCAAAACAGAAAAAATGAATTGGGCTGGCTGTGAGCATTCTCAGTCTCTCGGGGAGGCAGCCAGCCTGACAAATGAATCGGGAAGAAGGTGTTTGATGAAAGCGCTGCGAGTTTAATTTATAACCTTCTCTCGTGAAGCACATTTGCTTGCTGGCAGGGGCCTTCTGCAGACGGCTCCACGAGAGCCACCGGGCACCTGGGGGCTACCTCCTTCTTCGCCTCTGCAAAGGCGGGCCCTGGGCTGGGACCCATGGGGAGGCCGCCGAAAGCAGCCTTGACTGCAGGGTTTGGATTCATAAGCTGAGGCCCTGGCTCAGGAACAGCGCCTTCATTGGATCCTGCCGGGGGTCCTGCTTCCTTTGCCGGAATGTGGCCTGTGGTCCCTTGCCTCAAATCCCAGCCTCTCTGTCCTCAAGATGCTCATTTACCCACTGTTGTCTCATCCTCCCCAGGAACTTGGGGGGCAGGGGGAGCAAGCTCACAGTGGCTGATGGCCCCATTTAGAAGAGGGGGCTGGGCAATAAATGGTCCCCCTGCAGCTCAGCCTCATCTCCTTAATGGATCCTAATTACCCCTGTCCTGCTCATGGCTTCTCTCTAGGAACCATCTGTCGGGATGATGGATGAGGTGAATGAGGGATGTGGCCAGCTGGGGCTGGAGGAATCCTCCCTTTCTCTAATAAGGTTGGGGGGGAGTGTGGGAAGTTTGAATCAAGTCCAGAGATCCTGAGGAAGGGAAGGCACTATCGCAGGATGAGCTGTTCTCCCCTAGAGCTTGGGCTGGGTGATTTTAGCCAAGAAGGAAGGTGATGGGGAGGTGGGGTGGGGAGGATTGACTCTTTTGGTGTCAAGTCCCAGGAATATATGACGAGGGGGGAGAGGAAGGCTGGCAGGCCTGTGAGGGACCGACTCCAAGGTAGGACTGAGAGCTGTACGTTATGACTCCAGCCCCAGGTCAGTGGCAAGTCCACATCCACTTGGACGAGGCAGCGGTCCTCAGAGCTGAGTGGCTCCTTCTAAGTCAGGGTTGTGCTGGGACCCAATCTCAAGTTCATTCCATATCTCCATGGACATACACCCAGTGAGGACTCAGTAAAGGGACTGCAGATCATCCGGGGCCCCAGACACAGATCTTTGACCCAGGAAAAAAGTAGCCGATGCTGGACGGCAGCAGTTCTGTTTTTCTGTGGATTAAACAAATAAGGGAGAAAGAATAACGATTCTGCTTTGAAGTCCGGTCTACTCAGGACAAAGGAGTAGAGCCTCCCTCTCCTCAGCCACGATGTGGCCCAGTGTGTACTGGGAATGAACAAATGCAGTCTGACTTGGTAGTCTTTTGTCACCTGTTCTATGCCATGTGCTGCATTACAAGCTCCTTGCAAACAGCGCGTATCTCATTCATCGATGCCCACCTGGCAGTGTCCGCTCCACCCCGAGACTTGGCCGATGCTGCTCAGGGTACACACACTACACAGCAGGAGGCATGAACCAGGGGGCGGGATGGAACCTCTCTCTACACCAGGGACATCAGTCCCAGGTTTCCACAGGGGCAGTGACACTACCCCAGAGGTAATGGTTTGAGAGGAATGCTTCCAGCCCTTTCTCTTCACTCCTTCTCTGGAGCCACTGTCCTGACCGCTGAGGGTGACGGGAGCCTTTGGCAGAGCGACTGTGTGCCTTCCAGTTCTCTCCTTCAGAAGCTTATTCTCATGCCTGTGTTCTCCTCGCTTGCCTCCTACACTGAATGGGACTGACCCATGTGACCAACAGCAGAGTGAGGAAACGATGCTGTGTGGCTCCTAAGCCTGGGCCATAGAAGACGTGGCTCCTGCCCTCTTGGTCTCTGGGGTCACCACATCACAGAGACACTTGTTATGGTCTGAACTGTGTCCCCCTTGCCCAGTTCATATATTGAGGTCCTAACCCCTAGACCCTCACCATGTGACTGTATTTAGAAATAGAGCCTTTAAAAAGGTAATTAAGGTAAAATGAGGTATTTTGGGTAGGTCCTAATCTAATATGACTGGTGTCCTTATATGAAGAGGAGATTAGGACACAGGCATGCCCAGAGGGATGATCTGTGAGGACACAGGGGAAGGCACAGTCTGCAAGCCAAGGAGAGAGGCCTGAGAAGAAACTGATTCTGTCGAAACCTTGATCTTGGACTTACACCCTCCAGAATTGTGAGAAAATTAATTTCTATTGTTTAAGCCCCCAATCTGTGGTCCGTGCTATGACAACCTGAGCAGACTAATACAACACTCAAGCAACCTTGTGAAGAGGCCCACGTGGAGAGGAAGCAGCCCGGCAGCACCGACTATCCGTCATATGAGTGAACCACCTTGAGGGCAGATTCTCCTGCCCCAGTCGAGCCTTCAGGTGATTCCAGCCACCCAGCCTCCAAATTCTTCAGCTGAGGCTCCAGACATCGTGGAACAGAGATAAGACATCCTCCACATGCCTGTCTAAATTCCTGACTCACCAGAAGCATGAGATGATACACGATCACTGGTGTATGAAGTTGTTAAGTTTGGGATGATTTGTTACGCAGCATTGAATAACCAATGCACCAGGTCTGCAGTGAATGAGACATTTAATTCAGAGGTATGCGGGGAGGCCACTTTGAGGAACTTCTTTGGCCACAGATCTAAGCTGTGCATCAGCAGAGCAGTGTGTCCCAGACGATGTGGCCAAACCTTCCTTGAGAAGGGCACAACTATGGAGAGTGGCCTCAGAAGTCCACATAACCAGGTATGGGCTGCAGCCTGAGAGGTTAGCAGGGGAGCAGGAGCCAGCAGACCAGGGGAGGGGAGTGGTGACAGGCCCTGCCCGCCTCCCCCAGCCCTTGAAGAGGGCTGGGGTATTGGGAAGGTGTCAGGAAGAGGAACCTGGGAACAGCAACCAGAGAAGAAGGAGAAGCTATGATACCAGGACCCCAAATATGGGCCAGGGCCTTCCTGCCCCAGGTCAGAAGTCCTCCCTCTGCAAAGAGGATCAAGGGACTCCAGCTTCTGAATCAGAAAACTAATACCTGTTGAACACCTACTCTGCACATTAGTTCATTTTTATTTTTACAACAGCCCATGGAGGTAAGCATGATCTCCATTTCTTACGTAAGGAAAGAGAGACTCAGGGAAATAGAGAGATTGCAAAACTTGCCCATCATGTCACTGGTAAATAACAGCTGGATTCAGAGTCAGGAACATCTGCCTCCAGAGCCCCTGTTTGCCCAGGTGGTGGAGTCATGGAAGGCTTGGTGTAGTGGCATAGACCATGTACTCTAGAACTTGACTGCCTGCATTTAATCTCTGGCTTCACTGCCCACTAGCCTTGTGACCCTGGGCAAGTCACTTAATCTCTCTGCACTTCAGTTTCCCCATCTCTGAAGTGGAGATGCTAGTGTGCACCTTGTAGGTAACAGAGGATTCAAAGAGTTATAAGCCAAGGGCTTGGAGCAGAGCCTGCACAAAGGAAGCACGTTGTGAGTGTTGGCTGTTCTTACCCATACAAACTCTGCAACATGACCTCTCAGTGTGTGAGAGGGTATGATTCCCAGATCCAGGCTGGACCTGACAGTGCCTAGATCAGACACGGAGCCCAGCCAAGGTTGTTGAATTGACCATCAATGTAGAAACACCTCCTCTTTCCCTCTCATCTTCCCCAATCCCAACCCAAGCAGCTCAAGGTTATGAGATGGCTGATGGCTCCCAAAGGATCCAGAACACAGTCTCCCCTGAGCTCCCGTGGCTGCCCAGGCCAGAGCTCCCAGGACAAGAGCCCTTTCCTGGAGATGGAGCATAACACTCACATTCTAATGGGAGATGGGGGACTTCGGCCGCAGACAGAAGTGTAATCATTCCTTTGTGGACACACTGCTTCACTCCTGCACTCACACCCCGTGGGAGGTCGGGGATCAGTAAGAGCCTGTGAGGGTGGGCTTGGGGGTTGTCAGAGCAGTGTCTCCCTGAGGGGAAGGGCCCAGGCTAGGTTTCCTTCTGCCCACCTTCCAAGCTGAAAAGGAGCAGCTAAGTGTTATTGATCCAGGTTCCAAGGGGAAGATTTGCTGGGAGGTCACTGGCACCAGCCCATCACTTAGCTGGTATTCATTATTCAGTGAGGGGATGAGCAGAGAAGGGCTGGCATCCTGCTCCCAAGCCTGGCCTCCCAGGAGAGGAGTGGATGTGGGAACTGGGAGGGACAGACAGCCAGGAAAGGGTCAAGGGCAACTCACTCTCATCCTGGGAGAAAGGGTACCAGGTGGCTGACTCCAGGAGGAATCCCACCTCCCAGACAGCCCAGGTCTCTCACAGGCCCTGGAGCATCTCACCTTTGGCTGGAGAAGGGGAAAAGAATCTTTGGTGGTATCAGCTCTGGCTGCTTGCCGATGGCCTTTGTATTCAATATATGCCTCAGTTTCCTCAAATGCCCACTGACATAAAATGTCCCACCCATTTTTAATAGCATATTGCACTGAAACTAGTCTTTACAGGGACAGAAATGCTAATTAAGTCCTGATGCCTGAACGTGGATCAGAATAATTCATTAAACAAGACCCAGCGGCTGTGGATTCAGCTACTTCCCATCCCTGCGATAGGCTGGCCTGTGTCTAGAGTTGTTGAATTAGATCACATTGATAAGAGTGCTTTGTAACGGGTAACACATCAGACAAGTGTTAGTTATCATCATCACGTTATTATTATCATTATCACCTTTCCAGAAACACAAGTCCAGAAGCATAATACAGCCTTAACAATAGCGTGAGAAATGGTGGGTGTTAGGACAGGAATAAGAGTGTTCATAGCGCTTCCCTGGTGGCACAGTGGTTGAGAGTCCGCCTGCCGATGCAGGGGACGCGGGTTCGTGTCCCGGTCTGGGAAGATCCCATGTGCCGTGGAGCGGCTGGGCCCGTGAGCCATGGCCACTGAGCCTGCGCGTCCAGAGCCTGTTCTCTGCAACGGGAGAGGCCACAACAGCGAGAGGCCCACGTACCTCACATACACAAAAGAAGAGTGTTCATAGCAGCACTGTTTGGAAACAACCCAGAGGCCCACAGAGTGAAGAATGGATAAATGAATGATGATATTGTTACAAAATGGAGATTTTTATAGCAGTGAAAATGAATGAATTGCATGTAACAACACAGGTGAATCTTAGTAACATAATGGGAAAAAAGCAAGTCCTAGAAGGTTGTATAGAGTACAATACCTGTTTTCTAAACTTCAGAATTAAAACTGAAAAGATACATAATATAAGGCGTATGTATATAGGTGATTTAGTATAATGGTTATCTCTGGCACAGGTGGGGAGCACTGAGAGAGGGCCAGCCAAGGTGAGGAACACAGAGATACGTTATTTATATTATTCTAGATTTGGCATTGGATGAACAAAAATGAATGAATGAATGCATGAATGAATGAGTGGACCAGCAGGCCACGCATGGAACAATGTTGGCACTGAAGTTAAGTGGATATTTAGTACTGGATCCCCAAGTTGATATTCTAGAAAGACAGTCACTTTTTTCTAAGGAGGTTGAGGGGGGGTACCTCTGTATAGCACAGTGTACCCAGGAATACCCTCATCACCCACCCTTTTGGGGAGAGGCAAGTTCCAGTCTCTCTTACATCCTGTCGTAGGTATGCTGAAGGATGTATAAATTCTGGGGCAGAATTTACATTTGTAAGTGGTACTAAACTGATGAATAATACTTCTATAAACATTCTTATACATATATTTTGGTGTACATATGTATACATTTCCTTTGGCTGTATATCTAGTAGTGAAATTGCTGGGTTATAGAGTATATGTATGTTCAACTCTGATAGACAATGCCGTGTTCTGAAGTGGTTGTACCAATCTGTGCTCTTGTCAGCAGGCGTGAGAGTTCTAGTTTCTCCACATCCTCACCAACACTTCATGTTGTCAGTCTTTCAGGTTTTCATCATTGTGTTGGGTGTGAGGTCATATCTCAGTGTGGTTTTACTTTGAGTTTCTTTGAAGATTAACGAGGTTGAGCATCTTTTCATATATTTATTGGTCACGTGGATATTCTTCCTCATGAAGTGTTTGAGTCTCTTCCCTCTTACTGAATTTTGATATTCTTTATATATATATATACTTTTTTTATTTGCATCTTAAGTGTTTTTATTTAAGTTACATCTGCAGTTGGTTTATCCCCAGCAATACCTCTGGATACAATTTGACATGTACACATCCTCTTTAACTTAGCAGATCTTGTGATTAGGTTTCTCTTTACTAACAAAAGGTGGTTTAGAACAATGAGGCAAATCTTAGTTGATGAAGACAGCAATAGCATAGCAGTATTTTTAGACATTCCAGGGATATATATTCTGCATATGAGTCCTTCCAGAGGATATATTTACATATGCCATATATATATATATATATATATATATATATTCTAGACTGTCCTGGCTATCCTTGGATATTTGCATTTCATTTTAGTTTTTAAATAAATTTTAACTTTATTAATGAAAACAGCCCCAATGCCCACGAACAGGAGAGTGGGTGAATAAAGTGTAGTATAGGCACATAAAGGAATATTACACAGCAGTGAAAGTGAATGAACCTCTGTGACATGAAGTAATATGGATGCATCTTAGCAAAGTAATATTAAGTGAAGGAAGAAAAGGCTCAGAAGATTACATACAGCACAATGCCCCCCCCCCACTTTTTTAGAGTGGTAAAAGCAACTAATATAAAAATCTTCACCTTTAAGGAATACATACAGATGAGTTAGCACTGTATTAGAAGCAACATTGTTCCTATATTAAGGAACAATGGACCTGTGATTCAGGATGGTGGCTACCTTAGGTGGGGACAGCAGGAGGATGGGATGGGGAATGGCTGCACAGCTGGGTGGAAATTATTGTTGAGGTCCTAGCTTCCTTGTTGGGTGGTAGATTGATGTGTGCTTATTGCACTGTTAAAAATATATAAATATATAAATGAATTAATGACTAATGATGAAATGTTATATGGATCGGGATTATGATTAATCTGATTTAGTGCAGCTTGGATTGATTATACAAAAAACGCTGGAAATGAAGGATTGAATGAGGACACCACTGTCAGCCCCTTAGTTGTGGGGCCTCCACTCCCCTGCTTGCTCCCCCTATGGACTGAGCAGGGGTGTAAGTATCAAGATGAATATTATATATTAGTAAAGCTTAATTTCTTTAAATTTGTTCTTAGAAAAATTAGAAGTTAATTTTTTTCTTTCTACACCCCAGTGCGTCTTATGTATTCCCTGGGGTGTATACATGCCTCTGCCCTAAGCAGATGGAATTTCAGACAAACTTTCATTTGGATGGATCACCCAGTTGGCATGTGGAAGTCAAATACTCTCTTGAGCATTTAGGAGCCTGTTGATAGACTCGAAGTCAGAGAGGAGAAGAGCCCACGGGGCAGCCTTGGGAAAGGGAAGGAGGCTAGGAATTTGAGAGGAATTTAAGAGAAGGAATTTATAGGACTTCGTTTCCTTAATAGCAGGACATCCAGGAGCTAAAGAACTATGTGTTCTCTGCTAGCGACTGCTGTTTCTCTTCGAGCCATAATCTTTATAAACTCTTGGGCCCGTCAGTCTCCTTATAGAATGTTGACACTTTTATGTGGATCCCAGGGCAACTGCAACCTTATATCTGATTCCCGCTCACTGATGGACTAATTGGTGGCGCCCTCCCTGCTGACAGCCTTCAGATGTTGAAGGCAAATCAAGCAGCGCTTGATGGGTCTTGATGCTGCTGAAATCTGGAGGCTGCAGTGGCTCAGGGGTGGGGTTTGCATTTCAGGGAAGTAGATACAGCTGCCTCTCAGATCCCTGAGCTTGGTCTGATCGGCTACCTTAGACACAGCCTATCAGTCAGTTGCCTTGGATGCTTCCATAGGCAATTTGTATTTGAGAGCTTCAGATGGATTAGGGAGTTGGCTTAGAGGAGCCATAATCCTAGAGGGTAATTTGGCAACAGGCAAGTCCTCAATCCTTAGAATTTGGGGGGAGAAGACCATGTGTTAGGCCACAGAGACCAAAGTCTTGAAGTGTTTTGAGCTAGAAGGACACATGCCCCCTCGGGGAAAACAAAGGCTTGCCTTGTTGGGACACAGAGTCAACTACCTGCTCCCCCTGAGCCTTCATTTAGCTACTTGTTACAGGTGTAGAACCTAATGAGTCGTAAGACGTGGACATACATGCTGTCGTGAAGAAAGCAAGTGCCATTACAGGTGGGCAGCCTGTCACCACCACTTGGGGGCTGTGTGAGCCTGGGTGAGTTAGGACCTGCCGGGAGCCCTCGTCCCCTGATCTCTAGTAGTACTGACCTCATAGATGGGGGATTATGTATCGATAAATGAGCCCTGGTGGCAATGCAGAGCCCATAGGAGACCTCACAGAACATCAGCCACCAAGTGCAGGGCTCAGCTGCCAACATATAGTGCTGAAAGCAAACTGCTTCCTGCATCTGAGCCAAGGACTCACGAAACTTGCATCCGGATCAGCCCAGTTCCCCTAGAGAATCCCTCCGGAAGGCAGGCTCACTCGCCAAAAGCAGGTTTTCCAAGACTCAGTTGATGGGAAGCCACATCACCATTTGGCAAAAGAAAAGTGATGAATTGACTTGCCTTGAATTGAGTTTTGATGAATACTCCCAGGACCCCTGTGCCCAGAAGCACACTCAGATGATCACCAGTCAAAAAAAAAAAAAAAAAATTCAGGGAATCCCAAGAGTCTCTTCCAAGAGGAATGCTGAGAAAGTGGATATGGAAGAGACCTCACATTCAGAGATTCCCTTCTGTGTTCCAAGAGCTTTACGTACGCTATCTCATTTGACCCTTTACAGTGAGCCCAAGGCCTAGGGATCATTGGTTTTGTGTGTGGGGAAACCGAAGCTTGAGAGCTAAGTAACTTACCCACAGTTTCTGACTCCAGAGCTCAGACTGTTCCTTCATGCCATGCGGGCTTCTCATTGGTCCACCTCTTTCCCAGTTCAGAATGTTCATTTACATGTGTTAACTCCTTTAACCCTCCTAGGTAAGCAGCGAGGATATTGTTATTGTGCCCATTGCACAGATAAGGAAACTGAGATCCAGAGAAGTTAAATCATATGGCTAGCGAGTGATGGAGCTGAGTCTGTTTCTTAATGCCCATGCCTGTCCACTTTATTACAGCTCACCTGAAGAGCAAGTTTGAGAAAATCAAGGAATTCAGTGATACAGAAAGCTGGTTGGCTCAGGGTTTCCAAGAGTCGAGGAAAACTGGAGACACCTAGTGGTCCCATCAGTCTGGTCTCCAAACCCCAAGGCTCTACATCAACCTCCACTTGAGCATCTCCCTATCCCTAGGGAGAGCCAAGGCAGACAAGGGTATTGTTATTAAAAATGCTTCTCAGATTCCTCCCAGACGTCTCTTACATCCACTGCAGGAAGTGGCACTCAAAATCCCTCTCACCTCATTTCCTTTCCCTCTTCCCCCCAGCTGGGTTCTTAGCTCTCAGGGCATCATCTGTACAGCAGCCCCTACCCATTCTTGATCCACTGCTGTGCCAGGTTCTGCCTGCACTGAGCACTAGGAGAAAAGGAGCATCTGGTTTGAAGGTGAGCTTCATTGAGCCCTAAGAGAGATAACAGTCTCTCTGAATCAACAAGCCTGGTTCCTCTGGAGACTAAAACAGCAACTGTGGAGTAAATCTGCAACCCCCCACCTCCTTCCCCTGTCTTTTTTATTGGCTGTGTTGAGTCTTCATTGCTGTGTGCAGGATTCCTGTAGTTGCGGCGAGCGGGGGCTACTCTTTGTTGTGGTGCGCGGGCTTCTCATTGCGGTGGCTTCTCTCGTTGCGGAGCACGGGCTCTAGGTGCGCGGGCTTCAGTAGTTGTGACTTGCAGGCTCAGTAGTTGTGGCACACAGGCTTAGTTGCTCTGCAGCATGTGGGATCTTCCTGGACCAGGGCTCGAACCCGTGTCCCCTGCATTGGCAGGCGGATTCTTAACCACTGCGCCACCAGGGAAGTCCTCCTGTCTTTTTCTTCAGGAAAACACAAAGAAACTCTAGGGGTGAAACGGGAAGCCACAGTATCTTTTAACAGCCTGAAAGCCTGCAAAGAAAGTTCCTGTGTGTGTGTATTTGCAGCTCCTCAGTGCAGGAAAGCTAATTATCTCAGCACTGTCGCTACCACCTTGCATTCAGTAAACTCTGTCCTTTTATTTAGGGTCTTATTTGTCCTATCAACAACACTGAAATCATGGAGGCTCCAGAAATGGTGTACCCCCTTTTAGATAGGAGGGGACCAAGGTCCAGGGAAGGAAAGTGCCTGCCCAAGGCCACGCAAGGATGGAGAGGATGGAGTGACCAGAGCCAGAAGATGACTACCTGCTTCCTGAGATCCCTGCACTAGATTTCTTCTGGGAGTAAAATGTGTTCTCAGGACTTGACTGCCCAGACCGTGGGAGCATTGGAGACTGGGCGGATGTAATACTCTTAGCAACCCCCTGCGGGCTCCCCACTGTTCCTTTACTCCCCGTGCTGGGCCCAGAGCTGTTGTGCAGTGACGATTGGAGCACCCAGTGGGTGGCTGTCAAGGTTGGAACAGATGGAGTGGGGAAGGAAAGATCCTCTGCCCTGTGGCATTTGGGGAGGAGAGTGAAGACTAGATTTGTCAGGGTTGACTTAGCAGGGATATGGAACCCATGTTTATATATGGTGGCACACTGTTGATGCGAAAGAAGGTGCTGGCAAATGGAATGACACATGGATGTCTTTCTGAGTAAACAAAATAAAGGGTGGGCCCAGTTAGATAATGGTTCTGCATTCACTCATATGAGAGCATGGAGGCAGGATGGTCGCACTGGGGGTCCCCCAACCCAGAAGACCCTCTTCTGCCTTATAGAGAACTGATGGGTGGTGGTGTTCAGAACCAGGGCATGACTGGTTCTTGCATAACTTATCCATGTGGACAAGGGAACAGAAAGGGACCATGGTCAGGTTTACTTTGTTGATAGATCCTAGGATCATAACCTTAAAGTTAGAAGGATACTTAAAGACCGTCTGATTCAAGCCCTTCAATGTTCAGATGAGAAAACTGAACTCAGTGACATGCCCAAACGGATACAGCTGCTAAGCCACAGAATGGAACTAGAACCTGGTTTCCTCAACTTCCAGCCCAGGACTCCATTCAGCGCCCTCGCTGATTAGGGTCAGCTCGTCTGACCAAGTTCACCTGTCTCTGTAATAACAGGTGACAGAGCGACTGTCACCTTTTTTTTTTTTAAAAAATGAATTAATTTATTTGGCTGCGTCGGGTCTTAGTTGCGGCGCAGTCTTCTCTCTAGTTGTGGCGCGCAGGCTCCAGAGCGCGTGGACTTGGTTGCTCCTCGGCATGTGGAACCTCAGCTCCCGGACCAGGGATCAAAACCGCGTCTCCAGTACTCGGTCTCCAATTTTGAGCTCTCTTTCTCCTTTCTTGATTGAGCCGGGCTCCAAAAGGTTGGAAATAGATTCACTGGTGGTTTTTGTAAGGTTGCTGATCTGAGGCGTAGCTGAAGGTTCCTTTGTGGTTGGCTGGGGCGATTTATGGGGAATATTTGAGGGGGTGGCTGGGGAAGATGACACCGTGCTGGCTGTCAAAGTGGACAGAGGCGAAGTCGCTCTGGAGATCAAGGGACCATTGTATTAAAGCTGAGTTTCTGTTTTTCTACATCCTGGAGAGTATACGCCTGAGGTTGGTAAAGCTCTGGCAGTACCCTGGGAACTTGTGCTGAGTCCTTTCCAGTAGGTCTAAAATATGGCAGTTCCAAAGAGAGTCCAGAGAAAATATGCAGGAGACAAGAGGTAGTAATGAGGTTAAATGGGACAGTAGGATAGATCGGTGCAGGAAATGTGGACATCTGTCCTTCAAAATTCTTCAAAGATAGGTATTGACTTCCATCAGCCATGATACAATCACTGGGACCAGATTTATGTTCTCACTTTAAACAGCTAAAAAACAAAACAGCATGTATGAAACAGTGGTTTTCAGACATTGGCCAGCAGGTAACACAGGAGGGTGATCCCTGAGAGAAGGGAAACAAGAGAGGTGAACCCTAAGATGGTCCCAGCTTGCTCCTTGAGGCAGTTTCTAGGCCGCAGTGCGAGGTGAGGATGGAGAGAACCACACATAGCTTGGTGACCTTGTTCGCTTGAGAAGACAGATATCAGTTTGGGGAGGCCAAGGTACCCGGAATTTGCAGGGTCGGGTAGCACAGAGGATGGAATGGAATTGCACACAGAGAGAGAGAGAGCTCTGAAGGTTTGCAGAAGTTCCCTTGCATCTTTGGCTGAGTACTGATGTGCACATGCATGAGAGGAAACTCACTACAACTGGGGGAACTCACTAGAAAGCAGTAGACCGAACAGTTGCTAAAGCACAGAGAGGGGCAGAAATAATTCATGTTCCCACCAGCTAGAGTGGGAAGATCTCCTAATAAATGAGGCATTGGGTAGAATCCTCAGAAGAGGTATTTTTTCAGTAGTAGAGCCAAAACACTAGACTAATGGTTGTTGTGGACCTGCTCTAAAAAGCTTAAAGCAAGTCTCAAAATTATCCAACATTCCAAGTAACTTCACTATACATGAGAGCAGAATCCAACACACACACACACACATACACATACACACACACAATTATAAGACATAAAAAAGCAAGGAAATAAGATGAATAATTGAGAAAATCAATTAAGAGAAATAGACCAGGATATGAGAGAAATGATGAAATTAGTAGACAAGGATGTTAAAGCCATCATTATAAAAATTATACATATATTCAAGAAAGTATAGGAGAATGTGAACATGAGGAGAGAAATGGGAGATATAAAGGAAGGTCAAATGGAACTTTCAGAGATGAAAAACAGTATCTGAAATAAAAAATATACTGGATGGAATTACAGTGGTTAAGACACTGTAGCAGTAAGGATCAATGGACTGAAATAAATAGTATAATAGTGATTCAAAATTAAGCACAGAGAAAAAACACTAAAAAAATAAACAGAACATCAGTGACCTATGATACAATATTAAGTGGCCTTTTGTATGTTACTGGTGTCACAGAAGGAAAAGAGGAAAGGGTGAGACAGGAAAAATGTTTCAAGAGGTAATAGCCAGTTTCTGAAGTACAATAAAAAATATGAACCCATAGATCCAACAATTTCAACAAGATCAAAGTAGGAGAAATATAAAGAAAATCATACCAAGGCACATCATAATCAAATTGGTAAAAGCCAGAGATAATCAGGAAACCACAAAATCAGCCAAAGGAAAAAAGGCATATTATGTATAAAGGGACAAAGACAGAAATGATAGCAGACTTCTTATCATAAACCAAGCAAACCAGAGGTAATGTAGCAGCATTTTAAACTTATGATAAAAAAATAGACTCTCAACCTAGAAATCTAACCTAAAAAAATATTTTTTAACAGTGAAGGTGAAATGAAGACGTTTTCAGACAAAAAAAAGGTGAGAGAATACATTACCGCAGGATGGAATTTTTTAAAAAATTAGGTTCTTCAGGGAGAAGAAATATGAAAACAGATACAAATTTAGACTATACAGGGCTTCCCTGGTGGCACAGTGGTTGAGAGTCCGCCTGCCGATGCAGGGGACACGGGTTCGTGCCCCGGTCCGGGAGGATCCCACATGCCGCGGAGCAGCTGCGTCCGTGACCCATGGCCGCTGGGCCTGCGCGTCTGGAGCCTGTGCTCCGCAGTGGGAGAGGCCGCAACAGTCAGAGGCCCGCGTACCGCAAAAAAAAAAAAAAAAAAAAATTTAGACTATACAGAGAAATGAAGAGTTCTGCAAGTTATAAATATATGAATAGATATAAAATAAATTTGTTCTCATTTTAAAATGTGTTACATAACAATTGTTATAAGCAAAAAAAAATGTAATTTATGGTTTATAGCATTAGTTGAAATAAATGTATGCCAATAGCAAAAGAGATGGGAGGGAGAAATGGAAGTATACTATTGTAAAGTTCTTCCTCTATATGTGGGAGGCATAATGTTATTGGAAAGCAGACTGAGATAAGTTAGCAAACTCCAAAGCAACCACAAAACAAAACAAAAAACTATAGCTAGTATTGGAGATACAGTGGTGTCATAAAAATAGGATTAGTAAAAAAAAAGACAAAAAACAAGAAAAAGAGAACAGATGGCACAAGTAGAAAACAAATAATAGGATGGTAGTTTTAAACTCAATAATATAAATAATTACATATATAACATGTAAAGAGTCTAAACATTCCAAATAAATGGGTTGTTCAGTTGGATTAATAAAAGCAAAACTCAACTATATGCACCTATAAGAAATCCACGTTAAATATAAAGACAAAGGTAGGTTAAAAGTAAAAGGATAGAAAACGATGTGCTATGATAACATTGATTGAAAGAAAGCTGGAGTGGTTGTATTATATAATATCAGACAAATCAGACTTCAGAGTAGGGAAAATTACCAGCAATGAAGAGGAAGATTACATAATGATGAAAGAGTCAACTCACCAAGAAAACATAACAATCCTCAATGCATAGGAACCTAAAAATACGGCTTCAAAATATCTGAGGCAAAGCTGACAGAAAGGATAAATAGAAAACCCTACAATTACAGTTGGAAGCCCCAGTGGTCCTTTCTCAAAAATTTATAGAACAATTAGACAAAAATTCTGTAAGGATCTAGAAGTCCTGAGCACTATTAGGTCAAACTTGACCTAATTAATATTTATAAAACATTCTACCCAACAAGAGCAGAGTACATACTCTTTTCAAGTGCACATGGAATATTCACCAAGGCAGACTATATTCTGAAACATAAAACAAGTCTCAATAAACTTAAGAGGATTGAAATTATAGCAAAGTATCTTTTCTGACCATAACAGGATTAAACTAGGAATCCACAAAAAGTATGTAAAATCCTCAAATATTTGGAAATCAATAATGTGCTTTTAAGTAATCCATGGGTCAAGTAAGAAATCACAAGGAAAATTAAAAAATATTTTGAATAAGATGAAAATGAAGATGTGTGAGATACAACCAAAGGAGTGATTACAGAGAAGTTTATAGCATTAACTTCTTGTATTAGAAAAGCAGATAGATTTCATGTAAAAAGTCCCAGCTTCCATCTTAAGAAACTAGAAAAAGAAGAGCAAATTAAACCCAAAGTAAGCAGAAGGAATAATGAAGATAAGTGCAAAAATCAGTGAAACAGAAAACAGAAAAACGACATAGAAAAATCCATGAAAACAAAACCTATTTTTTCACAAAGATGAATAAAATTCATAAACTTCTAGCCTGACAGATCAAGGAGAAAAGAGAAAAGATACAAATTACAAATAACGGGAATGAGAAATGGGGCATTACTACAGATCTTACAAACACTGAAAGGATAATAAAGAGAAAGAAACAACTGTATACTAGTCAATTTGATAACTTAGATGAAACGGACCAACTCCTGCAAAGACACAAACTACCAAAGCTCACTTAAAAGAAAAAACCTGAGTATCCCAATATTTATTAAGGAAATTTATTCACATTTTAAAATCTTTCACAAACAAAGCAAAAAACGGTTTCAACAAAGAAAACTCCAGGCCCAGATGGTCTCACTGATTAATTCTATCAATCATTTAAAGAAAAATAATATCAAGTCTACACAAACTCTTCCAGAAAATAGAAGAGAGCACTTCCCAACACGTTTTATGAAGCATTACCTGGATACCAAAACCAAAGACGTAAGAACAGAAAACTATATTCCACGTGAACGTAGACACAATTTCCTTAACAAAATCTTAACAAATCCAAATCCTTCAACATACAAAAACTATATCATGACCACGTGAGGTTATCCCAGCAACACTAGATTGGCTTAACATTTGAAAATCAATTGTCTAAAGAAGAAAAACTGTAGGATCATCACAATTAATGGAGAACGAATATGATATAATTATGGAAAATTTAACAAAATATGTGCAAGACCTTCACATTGAAAACTATGACACACTGCCAAAAGAAATTAAAGATTTAAATAAATGGAGATATATAACATGTTCATGGATCAGAATCCTTAAAACTTAAGAGGACAAATGCCTTGATAGAAAATAAGTGAAAGATTTAAACAGACACTTAACCAAAGAAGGTAGATAAATAGCAAATGAATGCATGAAAAGATGATTAACTTTATTAGTCATTAGGGAAATGCAAATTAATACCACAGTGAGCTACCCGTATTGCTAAAACTTAAGGAACTGACAGCTTTAAGGTTTGATGAACATGAACCTTGCTGCTGAGAATGCAAATGGTACAGCCACGTGAGAAAGCAGTTTAGCAGTTTCTTATAAAGTTAAACATACTTTTACTCTTCCTTCCAGAAACCCCACTCCTAGTTATCTACCCAAGACAAATGAATACTATATCAACACAAAGACTTACACTCAAATCTTCATTCTTTATTCTTATTGCCCCAAGTTGGACAAAACCCAGATGTCCATTGGCAGGTAAAAGCATAAACAAATTTTGGCAGATGAATACAATGGAATACTATTCAGCAGTGAAAAGGAACGAGCAACAACATGAAGAATCTCCAAAACATCATGCTAAGTGAAGAAAGCCAGGCACAAAAGACTACATATTTTATCATTTCATTTATATCACGTCTGTACAAGGCAGAACTGTGGAGACAAAGCAGATCAGTGGTTGCCAGGGAGGTAGGGGAAGGAGATTGATGACTAAGATGCACAAGGGAATTTTATGGTGACAGAAATATTCTCTATTGTGACTGTGGTGGTTACAGTCTGTGTATATTTGTCAAAACTCACTGAATTATATATAAAATTTGGTGAACTTTCTCATATATAAATTACACTTCATTAAAGCTGATAAAAAAATTAGGTGCTTACTCTGCCTGGTTTAGAAAGTTGAGGGAAGTGTAGATGGACTTCCACAGATGGTCTAACCAGCTCTCAATTTCTTGCACTATAGAATACGGGTATCTGAGGAGTGGTCCTTGTGGGTGGTAGTGAGGTAGAACATCTGGAAGGAGTGTGTATCTCTGCATGAGAAGGATGGTCAGAAACTCATCCTCAGGAATTCCCTGGTGGTCCAGTGGTTAAGATTCGGTGCTTTCACTGCTCTGGGCCCAGGTTCAATCCCTGGTTGGGAAACTAAGATCCCGTAAGTCACACAGCATGGCCAAAAAACCCAAAAAAATAAAAAAAAACTCATCCTCAGTGTAACTTCATGCTGGGAGGACAGCCAGTGAGTTTAAGGCAAGGAGAAATTCCATACCTTTCTTAAAATCGACTAACAAAGGGATGGGGCTGGGGGTGGGAAGTGGGATGCACAAGGCAACTCTGCCAGCTGCATTTGAGCTGTGGGAATGCCGATCGTCGCGTCTCTCCTGCTGAAACATTCACAGGTTGTTGGGGTAGGAGGCCCCTAACATAGCCCCTCAATATGTTTCTAGACATCCGAAAAGCTGAAGGATGGCAGAAGGATTTTTAAGGCCAAATTTCAAATGCAGGGGCCCCATGATTGGAGGCTGCAGTCCCAAGACATTCTCTTGTAAAGCTCAAACCCTTTAGCTAGTATTGTGGGTTGAATTGTATGCCCCCGAATTTCATTATGTCGTTGTCCTAACCCCTAGCGCCTCAGAATGTGACCTTATTTGGAAATAGGGCAGTTGCAGATGCAATTAGTTAAGATGACCTCAGGCTGGAGTACAGTGAGCCCCTAATCCAATATGACTGGTGTCCTTAGAAAAAGAGGAACTTTGGACACAGACATGCACACAGGGAGAATGCTATATGATGATCGGAGTTACGCTGCTATAAGCCAAGGAACTGCTAGGGGCTAGAGAGAGGCCTGGAATAGATCCTTCTTCCCTAGTGCCTTCAGAGGGACTAGGTGCCCTGTGACACCGTGATTTCAGAATTCTCCAGAACTGTGAGACATATTTTTGTTGTTCTAAGTCTCCTAGCTTGTTGCAGCAGCTCTCAAAAACCAACAGGGCTTGGCGCTGGCTCTAGCTCCCTTTCCGCCCCTCCCCTGCAGGAACTCTTTGCCTGAAACCCTGGTACCCGGGAAGTTATCTGTGGAATAACATTTTGTTTTGTTTTCATTTTTGTTTTTTTTGAATAATGTTTTGCATGGTTGTTTACTGGTCAGGCTTCTCATTACAAGGAAGAGACACACAGAGAATCACAAGGATATCTGGGCGCCTGGGGAGGCCGGGAAGACCACCCATTCGGCAGCCCAGTCACCCAGGTCCTAGTTTGTCCCACAATAGGACGTGCAGAGGCTCCACACAGGACCCAGAGTGTGGCCACTCAGGGAGCGAGCACCCTGAGCTTAAGTGATTTTTCTCCATGGTAGTTTCCAGAAGTAGAGTGTGATGTGCCAGTGGGTTTCACTCAGGGCACACTCATCTACGGGGCTCAGTAAATTAATTAATATTCATAAAGCACTCAGAGCCGGGCTGGCACATCCAGAGTGCTATGTAAGCGTTCCCTCCTGACCCGTCTTAAGGGACAGCTTTCCTTGAGTTCCAGCTTTTAGACGATTGGTTTTGGGTCACACACTGAGCCCTGGTCCAGTTCTCAAGTTTGGTGTTTCCTGTTTAATAAGTGTCCTTTACGAATGCTGGCACAAGAGAACGTCGGAAAACCCACTTGGATTCCTTTTCTTAATCAGAAATTGTGTATGTGGCTGGCAGTAAAGCCTTGGTGAATGGATGGATGGGTGGATGGATGGATGAGTTTGCCTTCATGTAAGAAGGGAAAGTAAAGGTGAATTGCATGAAAGTAAAGGAGTGTGCATGTCTGGAGAGGGCAAATTTTGGAGGATGTAAGTATATGCTTGTGTGTCCTTTGGCCCCTCCTCAAATAAGGACTACAAGATAGATGGAGATTTTATAGGTTTAATATTCCCTTGCAATGCCGTGTGCTTTACATCTGGATAAAAGGAGCTATAAATCTCCCCAGGCTTGGGCTCTGCCTTTCTATCCTTCTCACTGAGATCTTACTTGGAAATACAGTTGAACAGTCAATGATGAATCATAGTGTCTGTGGAACAGCCCATATAAGGAACAATTTGCATTTTCATGTGAAAATGTGCTCCTCTTGGTGTTTTCAATTTACCTTTAGAGCCACATTAATTGTTGCCATAAACTACCACTCTGTGCCCAAGTCAGTGGGAGAGGGAGACTCAAGTGGTGGGTCTGCTTGGCTTTGCAGGAGTGGGAAATGCTCCCTTCCTGTGACATGGGGCATATGAGACCAAGCCGGTCCATGGAGAGCGCCTCTTGTAGCAGCTCCCCCGGGAAAGGTTGTAGCTTCAAACCCAGCTCGAATTCTCCTCCTCCATGCCTGTGTGTCACTTGGTTAAAAATAAGCTAAACACACCAGGAAAAATGTTCTTAGCCTTCTGAGTGTTTCTTGAAGAGACCCAACTTCTCTCTGTCTGGACGTGTAGCTGCAGGAGTGTTGGGAGGTATTGAGACTTTAATTAGGATTGACCTTTGGATGAAGGTGACACTGTGGGAGGGCAGGAAAGAAACAGTGCCCTTGATGATACTGTGGAGTCTCAGTAACACCAGTTGAACCTGTTGAATGAAGGAGTAGATGCAGTCACTACATCTTTTTTAAAAACAAAAAATTAAAAATAAAAATAAGCTAAACATAAATTGCTCCCCTCCCCCTCCGCTCAGTGCAGAGGAGATGCTCCCTTAGGTAGCTGTTTCTCCCTCTCTGTTTCAGGAATTTGTTGCTTTGGTGGCAGCAAGCCTCATATAGCTCCTACAAATAGGGTCTTTGCTGGAGAATGATAGTCTTGGAGGAGCTCCCCTGAGGGCTGGATGAGCCCCCAAGCCCTCAGAGGAAACCGTCATCTGATGGCTTGCCCCAGTGGTCACAGAGCCTTCAAGAGGCACCCTGTGGCCAAGGGGGACCAGCCTGCTCTGGCAGAAGATGGAACAAGTCAAATGAAGACAGAATCAACCCGTCTCGCAAAGTGGGGCTCCTCCACTATAATACCCCCAGACAAGGACATTTCACCGTCTGCCACCCTCTCCTTCCTCAGCTTCTCCTGGCCTTCACGATCCAGGAAGTTCTTAATACTCATCAGAAACCCTTTCTTTCTGCACTGCAAATCCATTTCCTTGCCCGGAAGCAGAGAGAGTCAATCTTACACTCTTCTGAGTTTGCACATCCCTGCATTTCTTTTTTCTTTTTTTTTTTTTTTGCGGTACGTGGGCCTCTCACTGCTGTGGCCTCTCCCGTTGCGGAGCACAGGCTCCGGACGCGCAGGCTCAGCGGCCATGGCTCACGGGCCCAGCCGCTCCGCGGCATGTGGGATCCTCCCGGACCGGGGCACGAACCCGCGTCCCCTGCATCGGCAGGCAGACTCTCAACCACTGCGCCACCAGGGAAGCCCCCTACATTTATTAAACAAATTCTCAGAATGCTATCAAATAAGTTAATGAGGAGCCTTGTATAAGTGAGAATAATTTCTGTTTCTCTGTCCTAATTTACATTTGTCCATTTCCTGAGGTTCCATCCTATTAAACTTTAATTTGCTCCCCTCTCATCCCAGACCTGTCAGGAGTCTGATATTGGAGTTTTCTTCACACAGTCAGAATCTCTTGGGCTCTAATGGATTACACTTACGGGTAGGCAAGGTATATTTTGTCCCCGAAGTGATTTCCAGATGGGAAGACTGGTCTGAAGGAGAGGGCGAGAGTTTGGGTGATGGGAAAGCAGTGGTGATAGTTCTCTGATGTTGTTTATTTTTATTTTAGTACTTTTTTCGTCCCATTTTGAAGCAGTTGTGGTTTGAGTGATTTTCTTCTATTACTCTCGCAGTTTCTGTACTTGTGAACTGAGGGGCAGGCGGTTAGGGGCTGGGTGTTCAATCCCACTCTCCTACTTGTATCTTTAAAATATACGAAGAAAGCATGGAAATGGGGAATGCTTTTGGTTCCTTGGAAAGGAGTCCCAGAAAAGAAATATGTTACATTGAATGAACCATATAAAATCACCATTTTTAAAGGTCAAAAATGGTTGAATGTTGCTGATTTAATATGGTTCAATCCAGTACAATCAAACTTCGTTAATTCAGACTAATGCAAGGAAGGTTCGTCTGAATTTGCTGGAGTGCCACAAAAAAAGTCTGAATTATGAGATCATTTTAAAGACATGCAACCTTCCTGCACCCCAGCGCTGACAGTAACAGGAAGTAGGTCAAAAAAATACTGTCTCTACAAGTCCATGGAGGGATGTCTGGTTAATAAAGACAATTTATAATGAGCCTACAAATATGTTGGGTAAAGGGTGATTTAATCTAAGGTGTGCTCGAGAATGCTTGCGAAGTTTGCTCTTTTAAGTAGCTTTAAATGGTTTCCTTCTGATTTACATATATGATTAGTTTCCTTCCTTCGAAGAGAGCAATTGGATGGCTGAAGTTTACTGTCTGAATTATTTCTTATTCCAAAATGGTGGATTCCAAATTAATGATGCTTGACTACTCTATTGCCAGCCTCAAGGTTGGACATTAGGTTAATGAAAATCAATGGAGACTAGCTCGCAAGGATCAAGGAGGAGGAAATATACTTGACAAAAACATATGCGACATGAAAAGTGAAGCTGGTTTTCTTGAATGCTTCATATACTGACTCTGAAGGCAGTTTCAGAGGCAAAGTTCCAACAGTGTTCAGAGTAATAACAGCAAACTTGAAAGGAGTCAGCCGCATCCTACAGAACCGCTTCGAAGAGCAACGTAATGTGAATGGACAGATTCCAACCTTTTATGGTTTTAAAAAATGCTCTCATGTGCTCGTTCTCCTAGGATAATATTTATTCCTTTAAAAATATTCTTAAAGTTTCCTTCTAAATAATAGCAATCTCTAGTGACATTTAAGTTTATCTGCAAGTGATTTTTATCCATCTTCTGCTTCCCTGAAACTCCAAGGGTATGCATGGATAGGTGGGAAGGTGACGGAAATAGAGCCGAGGATTGGTGACCAGCAGAGACAAAGATTGATAGGTTGTTTGATCAAATTGGGATTAGGTATAATCCTAATTTTCAGGAGTGTACCAGTGGTGTATGGCAAAGTCTGTCCTCACAGAGTTCCTTCTCTGGCTTGTGTGTCCTTCCGATTCAAGGGGGATATTCTTGAGGAAAATACTTCTTTCTCAGGATGAGTTGGTGTACATCCCACCTTACTTTTTCCTGTACTGCCCTCTTTTGCTTTGAAATGTCAAATAGGGCTCAGAGGAGGGGCAGATCTGACTAGGCTACTGGAAGGAACTGACTCAGTTTTCAGTTAACACATCTCCACTAAAAGGGGATATGAAATAAAAATGGGGCCAGAAAAAAGATGGGTGGTTACTTAAGAAAACGAAACAGATCGGTGAGGGAATGTTTCTGCATCTTCATTGTGGTTACACAATTCTATGCCTTTGTCCAAAACGTGTAAACCTGTACACCAAAAAGAGCAGGTGGACTGGATGTAAATTAAAAGCAACTAAATAAATGTGAAACAAGACCAGTCCTTCCTTGGTAACCTGCAGAGTGGATGCCCGCGTGGTGAGGTCTTCCGGGCACCTCTTCCAGCTCTGCCACTGACCAGTACAGCGGGCCTGCCTCCGGTGCTGTGTCCCTGCCACAGGAGAAGGAGGGCCACAGTCTGAGTGTCCCTCTCGCTCTGCGTGAACTCCGTGGTGAGGAGACTCCATCACAGCGCCGTGCCCAGCGGAGCGAGAGCCCCACTGCTGCTCCTTGAATGAGCTTGATCTTGCACACTGCTGTATGAAGTGCAGATGCTCTGATCTTGTCCTTGTCAGAGTCATTCAGCCAGGCGACACTCACTGGATGTCTACCTTGTGCCGAGGACACAAAGTTGTGCTGGCACTCGGGCAGAAATAGGAGACGCAGCCCCTGGGCTCGAGCTCCTCCCTCCTTCAGTGGGGGAGGCAGCCTGTAAACAAATGATTAGAGCACATTGTAATTAATGCTAATAGAGGAGCATGCATACTGCTCCCGGGGCACGGGGGAGGGGTGACTCGCTCAGCCTCAAGTCACCACCCTCCAGCTGCTCCAAGAGTTCCTGTGCTTTTGGGCCTGAAAAGAAAGAGGCTTTGCCCAAGAAGGCACTGATGCTTGGTCAGCTCAACGCATCATCACACACACAGACACACCTCACACACATCATTCACAATACAGCACACAGATACAAGACATCACACACAGACACAACACATACAGACACACATCACACACAGACACCTCACACTTCACAGACACACACACCACAATCATACACAAGACACACCACACGCAAACACACATCGCGTACACACACACATCACATAGACACACATCACACGTATACCACATACATCACACACATCACGTATTACACACCGAGTACATCCTCCCCACACAGACACACACATCACAGATATTACACACACGATACACACTACACACACATCACACAGACATCACAGACACATCGCAATCATATAGAGACACTCACAGACATACACATCATACACAGCCACACACATCACACAAATATACACATAGACACACACATCAGACATCACATACATCACACATATCACACACATCATGTATCACACACACAGACCACCCCCCCAAAGACACACACCACAGATACTACACAATCACACACATTACACACACAGACACATATCACACACACACATGCACACACACACCCCTGAAGACCTCCCCTTCTCCTATAGGATGATTAATGTCAGCCCTGCCCCCTCCTCCTCGTGGACCACAAGGGAAACAGCCCAGGCGCAGCTTGAGTTGGTAACGCCCCTGGTGGGTTGGGTAGTGGTTGTGGGTGAATTCTTGCATCTCACTATGATCCTTCCTAGTGCCTTTTCCTCACTGGCCGCAGCAGTCTAGGCTGCCCGACAGTCACCATGGCAACGGTCTTCCTTGCCATCTTCTATAGTGCAGGGGCTTCCTTGCTGGAGTACTGGCCCCTGACCAGCACCTAGCCAAGCCGCAGGCTCTGTGTCCGCCTCTCTGGGTTGTTTCAAGGCCTTAATTTTTGTGCCAGGTATCAACAGTGGACTGGAGCACGTGGAGCTCTGCTTGTCCAGGCCTGATCCCTCAGCTTCCTGTTCAGTTTCAGGAGCTGCTGACAGTAGCTGCTCTGACACAAGGTGACTGAAGAGGTCCTGAATGTTCAGACTGTCAGCTGCCAAGGACAAGGTGGCCACGCCAAAGAGATGAGCTGGGAGCTAGTGCTGGACAAATTAGAGCATGTTGATTGCAGGGTAACCGGGACGGCAAAGAGACTGATGTGAGGAGTGAACAAAGGAGCCAGTGATGCAGGGATGCACAGACTGAAGGAGAGAAGTATCATAGGGAACAGCCCCACTGACCAGGTATTGTACAGAAAAGGGAGCAGAAGCAGTCTGTGGGGCGTCTTTAGTATCTCTTGGGCCAAATGATGGGTAGAGAAAAGGCCACAGAAATTGCTTCTCCTTCTTCATGCTTCTGAAAAGTCTCCTAAGCCTTTCAAAGGTGAAGGCGCTGCCTTTGAGGAAGTGAGCTCCTCGTCAATGCAGATAATCAAACAGAGGCTAGGCGGCCATTGGGTGGGCATTCAAGTATGGGATGCACCTTAACTGTCTCATCCAAACCTGACTGGTCTTGCTATTGTCCTGCGAGTAGCTGTGACGCCCATGGTGCCCACTTTCTTACCTGTGAAATGAGGGGTGGGACCAGAGCATGACTCAGACCTCTATATGTTTCACAGCCCTGTGTTCAGATCCCTTTTTTTTTTTTTTTTTAAGAAACTGTTTATTTTTCATCAACCTATTTCTGTTTTAAGAGTTTGTGGAAGAACAGTTTAAGACCACTCAGTGGTTGTTCCTACCCACTCAGCGGCCTGAGCAGTGGCAGGCTGAGCACTCCAGTCTTCAGTGGGGAACCGCTGAACAGGCACAGAGGGCACCTGCACACCTTCGGACCAGTCCGCCGGCTGCCTCAGGCTGAGGAGCAGGGAGCTCAGGAGGTGGGGCGGTCCATTCGCCCTGAAATTCCTCCTTGGTCACAGCCTTCTCAGCTGCCGCCTGCTCTTCCATTTCAGTCTCTTCAGGATCTCTGTAGAAGTAGAGATCAGGCATGACCTCCCATGGGTGTTCACGGAAGATGGTGCCACGCATGCGCAGAACTTCCCGGGGCAAGCATCCACCACATCAGACCCACTGAGTGAGCTCCCTTGTTGTTGCATGGGATGGCGATGTCCACATACCACAGAGGAGAGTCTGTGTTACACAGAGCAATGGTAGACAGGTTAACGTAAGAGGCCTCTGGGAGAGGCTGGTGGTCAGCCCTCGGATCAATAAACACCGACCAGAAGTCTTGGCTCCCAGAAGCCTGCCTGGATCTGGTTAGTGAAGATGCCAGGAGAGAAGCAGCCAGCAATAGGAGTGGCTCCAGTGGCAGCAGCAAACTTCAGCACAGCTCGCTGGCCGGTATTCCTGGAGGATATGACACTGACATCAGCTGGGTTTTCAATGGCAACAATGGCACGAGCTGCCAACAGAAGCGTCTCCCAGGTTCTCTTCAGATTTATGATGTAGATGCCATCACTTTTCCTTTTGTAGACGTACTGTTCCATTTGGAAGTCAAGGTTGATGCCACCTAAGTGGGTTCCTGCTGCAAGGAATTTGAGGACATCCTCCTCCTTCATTTGCAGGACATCAAGGGCTCCGGACATTGTGAAAGTTTCCCTTTAAGTTACGACGGGAATCCAGGACAAAGCCGTATGGACCCCTATCTGGCACGGAAAGCAGATCCCATTTTTTGAACCTGATTCTGACTACATGGCACCTAATTTTATAGGTTTAAAGCACTTCCTATTGTTCTGAGCACTTTCCTGTTCATGATCTTATGATCTCTTCCCCATTGCTCTCTGAAGTACATAGAGCCGGTATGATCACAGAGGCAGGGAAGGTTCTGCCTTCTGAAGGCTACCAGTAAGTTAGCAGTAGAGCCAATGCAGAGGCCAGGTCTTGGGTGTGCCAGCCCACCGTCCATTCTTGCCCATGGCATGTTCACTGGGCAGATGAGCCCGTGGAGAGGGGTTATCAGCAGTACCGTGAAAATAAAAAAAATAAAAGTCTGACTGTCGGCTGCTTTCAACTTTGAGTTTGCTGCTGAACTCCGAGACACAAAGTTGCTAACTATATGTGTGTGAATACATGGGTTATGTAAAAGTGATTTGTGCCCATGGATCTGGGTGGGGTATAAGTTGAATAATAAAAGTGTCTAATAAGCCTGAACTGGTCTCCCTTAAAACTTGTCGTGGCAGTGCTGAGAAGGGAGGGGCTGGCTACTGGGTCTGCTTGCTATTGCATCCAAGCTGAAAATTCAACAGGCGTATGGAAACATCAAATAAGATCTCACTGCTCTAATTCTTTATTCAGGCCCCTGGGGAATAATGCATCCAGTGCAACAACCCATTATCCCTGTGTGCTATTGTAAGTCCCCTTTCTCTACCTTTTTAAAAATCACTGTCTCTTTCTTTTTTTTTTTTTGTGGTACGCGGGCCTCTCACTGTTGTGGCCTCTCCCGTTGCGGAGCACAGGCTCCAGACGCGCGCGCTCAGTGGCCATGGCTCAGGGGCCCAGCCGCTCCGCAGCATGTGGGATCTTCCCAGACAGGGGCGCGAACCCGTGTCCCCTGCATCGGCAGGCGGACTCTCAACCACTGCGCCACCAGGGAAGCCCTGTCTCTTTCTTTTAATAAATCCAACCAGAGCAATGAACGCAAATGTGAAACCGTACAGTATATGTGTATCTGCTGGACTCGTCAATGGATGATGGCTTTGCCCGTGGGAAGCTCTCCGCGCTGACCTGAGCTTTGTCTCCAGGTGAACTGGCATAATGATGAATCTTGCAGCACCCTACTCTTTCTTTCCGGGGGCTCCGATGACCTTTCCTCTTCTTCACCAGCTCTTGGTAAAGTGGGAGGAAGGGCACAGCCCTCCAGTTCCGCTTAGGATTTGTAACCTGAAGCCTGAGGCTTGTTCACCTGTGTGACGTAGGGACAGTGACTCAAGGGTCGAAGGAAGAGAAACAGGTGATGGAAGGAGGAGACTCACCAGGCAGGCCAGCCGTCTTGCCTTTGGGAGGGGCCAGAGGTCTTTGGGAACAGGTGGGACTATGGTCCAAGCTGGACTCGGGGGGGCAGCCTCCGTGGTGGTGGTGGAGAAGCCGCACATCTGGGAGGACACGGAGTCCCAGACACAGTGTTGAGCCGTGAGGTCCTGGTCCTTCCTCAGGATTTGTGTTGCATCTACTCACCTTAGATGCTGGAAAAGTTGGGGCGGGTGGCAGAAGGTGAGCTGCTGGGGAGATAGAGGTCCTCTGGCTTGGTGGGACTGTCCTACTGGCCTAAGCAAAGCCCAGGAATGCTGTCTTCACTCTGCTCACTAAAGCTCTGGCTTCTTTTCCTAGTCAGAGCCATACAGGGTAATCTGGTCATCCCTGGAATCATCCTAACATTGATGAGGTCACTGCTGCAGCTCCCCTCCCAGATGGCCTTTCAATGTCTGCTTGCCCACTTCCAGGATCCCAGCCCACCCAGGGGCCCTGGCCCGCGTTGGCTAGATCCAGTATTAGAAAGTCCCTTCCTTATGTGGAGCTGAACTCCACTGCCTTTCATCCTCCACCATTGGTTCTAGGTGTAAGCTGGAGCTACGTGACATAAATCCAGTCACCCCCATGGGCCATCTCCTCAAACGTTTAAAGACAGATGTCCCATCTCTGCTGGGTCTTCTCTTCTCACGATGTGGTTGTCAGACCCCTCACCACCTGGTCACCCTGTTCTAGGGGTTAATCAGTTAGTAGGTCTTTGCTGTGTTTGCACTGTGGAGCACAGGTGTGAACGTCAGTCTACACTGAAGGAGGCTTCTCATCCTTGGCAAGCAGGTCAGACCCCGAGAGGACCACATCTGCTTTCCAGGATAGGCTTTGGCATAGACACTCCTGCCCAGCCAGCATTCCGCATGAAAAGGTGGAGGAGGCAAAGCCTCTGAGGGTAGAGCCCTAGAGAGTAGCACCCGTGAGGACCAGACCTGGAATCGGAAGCCAGGACACCGCTCCCCTCCGCAAAGACCCAGCGTTCACATCAGCGATAGACTTCCGTCTTCCCAATCTGAGTGGCCTGGATCCTTCCCCAAATCAGTGCAGGGCTCCCGGAGGGCACAGCATCCACTGATCTCCCCTCAAGCCACTCGTCCACTCAGGATGTTTAAAATGGCAGGCACGACTATGACCTCACCCCGGTGGCGTGAGGCTGACTCATGCAGTGTCTTTAAGCCGACCGAGCTCGTTGAGAGCACGGCCAGATAATGCTGGCTGAAGGAGACTCAGGTCTGTTGCTGTCATCATTGCTGTAGCTTCTTGAATGGTTTATTGGAAACAATCTTCAATTATACCGAATAGCTGCAAGTACAGTGCAGAAAACCTTTTTCTTCCTCAACTATTTCAGAGTATGTTGCTGACATGATGCATGACATGAATACTTGAGTTTATATATTCTACAAGCAAGGACGTGCTCTTACGTGACCGTAAACAATCGTCGAAGGCAGGAAGTGACCTGATTCATTACTAACATTTAATCCTCAGACCCCAGTCAAGTTTGGCCAGCTGCCCCAGTGATGATCTTTAGAGTGAAAGGATCCAGTCTAGGGTCACACACTGCATTTCGTTGTTGTGTCTCCCTAATCTCCTTCACTCTGGAACAGATTCCCGGTCCTTTCTTAACTTTCCAGACATTGACGCTTTTGAAGACTCCAGGCCAACTCTTTTGATTAATGTCCCTTACATTGGGTTTGTCTGATGTTTCCTCATGGTTCGATTCAGACGGTGCATCTTCGGCAGGAGTTTCATAGAAGTGATGCTGTGCCCTTCTCATTGCACCTTATCAGGCATCCCGTGATTCTGATTTGTCCCAGACTTGGTGATATAGACTTTGATTACTTTTGTTTAAGGTGGTGTCACCAGCCTTCACGGCAAAGTTACTCTTTTCCTCTTTGTAAGTAACCATGTGTGGAGACGCTTTGGGATTAGGTGAATATCCCATTCCTTATCAAACTTCAGTTTATTCATTTATCCGTATCAGGATGAACTGGTGTTTCATATTTTATTCAGTGGATTGTACCTTCTTATTATTATGTCTTTTGATGCTGAAATTGTCTCAGAGTTGCCCGGTGGGAATCCCTCCAAGCTAGCTTTAGTGTCCTTTTCACAAGTCCCCATCATTCTCTGAGTGCTTCCTTACTTAACGGTAAAGTAAGATATTCCAAATTCGTATTGTACTTTCCCTGCCCCTGTCTGGAATCAGCCCATTTTTCAGGGAGCCCTGATTCCTTTCAGTGGAGAATGGTATTTAGAAACCAAGATCTAAGGGCTAGGCGTGCTCATTGGTACTGGGGTGGCTCCCAGACCCTCTCGGTGGACAGAGTGGAGAAATATGTGCATATATGTCTACACATACAATGGCATGTGTATTTATATGTTTATCTAACTAAATAGTAAAAACCATCAGTTCACATAGATACCCCAAATTCCAATCTAATACCTCAGGATTCACTTTAGTTTTCATCCTTTTTATGCCTGTAGCTTCCTTCTCTAACAGTGGGAAATCTGGCTCCTGTTTATCTTTCTTATTTGATCAATCTCCCCTTATGTAATCTTCTATTGCCACCATCACCCCTTCCTGGCACAGATGCCCTCCTCATCCCTCTTGGCCTCCCAGCCTGTCCCAGGCTGTCCCCCTAACCTGGTGAGGAAGACCCTCCCAATCCTCTTAGGTACCCATACCCCTCGCCTGGCTGCCCCCTCCTGGGACTCCCTCCTTACCCTCTGGAGCTCCAGCACCCCACACCAGGCTCCCCCTGTGGCCCTCGTCCCATGCAGGAACCTCTCACAGTGTTCAGGCTCCACACCCTGAGCTGAGCTGTCCCTTGGTTGGGTCCTTCTCTCCACACTTGTGCTCCAACACTTGGCTCTGGGCCACTGTGTCTCCCCAGTGCTGTGGCACAGGTGCCCACTTTTCTAGGATGCCCCCATCAGCCCCCCCCCCCCCCCCGCCGTTTGTTTGTGGCCTGAATAGTTCAGGAAGAAAAAGAATAGGAAGAAAGAAGAGAGGTTGCATCTGGGATTCTTAACTGCTGTCACCAGGGGGTCCTCCCTGCTCTGTTCAAATGAAAAGTTCGGGACAGCTGCCTGGCAAATGCTGGATTTGTAAAGGCCTGTGAGCAGGGCAACCTGCACTTTGGCACATTAAGGTGAAGTGCAGTGGGGACTGAGGCGGCCTTTGGGTAATATGTAGATTATCCCATTCTGAGGCACATTAACGAAGTGCTAATTGTGCTTTCTGAATGCAATTTGGTGCCAGTTGCAGGAATAACTCTGGCACCTGCTTGGACTTTAGACTTGCAGATTAACTCAAATGGAAAGAGTAGCAAAACAGGGAATAATTTGTTCTCTAATAAGCCACTTGGAAGCCAACTCATTTCTACAGTTGGTGTCAGAAAAGTGCAGCCCAGTGATTGGAGCAGGAAGCTGTGTATCTGGTGTGCGGGGTTCTATGTTGTTTGTGCCAACTTGCTGAACAATCCAGCTCACTTTGCATCCATTCTCCTCAGTTTACCTTCCCACTATTAGGGATGAGAAGAATTTTATTTACATAGGACAAATTGGATCCAGAGAGCTCTGTTTTCTGTCCTTGTCACTTGTACTCACGTGGACAGCTCCAATAAATTTGATGAGAAGGCAGAAGGGCAGGAAACGGGTATCTTCATTTATAGGCGATTCTCTCAGGATGTGATTCTCAAAGTGGGGTCCCTGGACCAGCAGCATTGCCATCAGCTCGCAGCTGGTTGGGAATGCAAATCCACAGGCCGCCCCTCCCCTCACCCCAGACCTACTGAATCAGAAGCTGGGGATGGGGCCCAGCGGTCTGTGGTTTAAAAAACCTGTGGCATGATTCTGATGCACGCCAAAGTTCGCCATGCGCTGATTGCTCTAGGAAATGTGGCCCAGTTCAGTCACGCAGGGTTTACTGAGCATTTACTACTAAGTTACTCAGCATGTGGTTCCTGAGGTCCTACTGTGTGCCAGTAGTGGGGCTGAATTGTGAACAAGGCAGCCATGGTTCCTGCCTTCCCGGGGCATGTTGTCTCATGACTGATGCATTGAACAAGCAAACAGGTGGGATGCTAGAAGTGAAACCACAGGCGCTTGGTGGGAGAATCGTGGAGGGTTCCTGGTTTAGTTACACAGGGGAGTCAGGGATGGCTACTCTGAGCAAGTGACATCTACACAGCAGCCATGCTCCCTGGGAAGCCATGGAAAGTTGGCTGGAGGGAGGAACAAGGTAGGGAAGTTTGTGAACCCTCCTGTATCTGTGAAGGCAGTCAGAAGAGTGCTGGCTTGAAGCCCAAGATGCAGGAGCCGGAGTGTGGGCTGAGTCTCTCCTCCTTCCTTTCCTCGCCTTTGCTCTGATATGACTTTGGAGGAGGGGCTGTGTCTCCCTGGCTCGGTGGGGGGAGGGGGGGTGGGGGCGGCGGAGGGGAGCTCTGTTTATTATCCAGCCGGCGGAGATAGCATCATCATCATTTTCCAGGGGCCAGATATGTGCAATATTAAAAAAGAAATCATGTGATTTGCTGACAGTACTTAATGGGTAATTCAAGGGGCCTTATTATTCCTATACATCATGTCTGGCTTGTGACAGGCAGCAGGGTTTCTGGCACAGAGGGGAAGCTCACGTGCCTTCAGCTTGGGTTTTTCCTTCCTTCCTGAGGTGACACCCGGCATCCAAGTCCCTATTTGAATGGCTGGTCCCTGAAGCTTCGTCAGGGACCACTTGGTGCTGAGGTGGGTATTAAGGACGCAGTGGAGGGGGGGTGGTCTCTGAAGGTAAGGGCTGGCCCACTGCTCTGTTGGTGGTTGAATAATGTTGATCAGCCCAAGGTCTCTGACAGAGAAAGCTGCCAGAGACGCTGTTCCCAAACCCACTGACTGCTGACCATGTGGGCAGAGGACAGTGTGCTTACATTTTTACCAGAGTTGGGTCAGAGGCTCTCTTTTTGTTTTGCGATGAAGGGCACATATGCATCCCCAGCGATATTTCTCACAATGCGTGTATGTGGACGGGGGCTCCTCTCATCCGCTTGGGAGGCACTCTTGACCTCTGCTTCCCCAACATGGTGCCTGGCAGATGAAAAGACAACCATGGGATGCCTGGATGAATGAATAGATGAGCAGAAGAATTGGGAATTGCCCTAAGGGTCAAGGGGCCAGGTCTTTAGAGCGGGGACAGTCTCCTCCCAAAGAGGACAGACATTAGGGCAGTTTTCGTGTGCTTGGTTGCATTATTCTGCCCTGTTATATATGGAGACCCAGTTAAGAGTTCCTGAGCTCTTGGAAGGGTGGTCTCAGTGGTGAAGTGCATACGCCTAGCACTGTGCCCGGTGCAGTCGGGCTTTCAGAAGCTGTTGCTGAATTAATGCAATCCATCATGTTTTTCTTTGAGGTCAGGGATTATTATTTCTAATACAGTCATCTTCCCGGGGCTCCCCCTGGCTGTGTGGATAGGGGGTGCTGGGCAAGGCAAACTGCAGAGTGGGGAACCCTTGCTCACTTCCTTCTCTGCAGGGAATGTCACAGGCAGTGTTATAGGGAAAGATGGCCTAGCAAGGGCAGAGGACATGAACGCTTTCTGGGCTGCCCCAGTGCTTTTCCGTCATTCCTCACTTCCATACCTTGTGCAGTTTTTGCACCTTGGAAAACAGATATTGCCTTGTCTGTTTGTCTACACCAGCACCTCTGCCCAGGATACTGCCCAGCTAACCATCCTTGAGGCCAGGGGAGCTAGAGAAATTGTGCCTTTTTAACCCCATGATTGGGAAATTCTGACCATGTCTGCCATTCCTCTTATTTCTTGGTCATCCTGAAGGAGGCTAGGAAGGCCCATTTGTATATGGAGATAAGCTGGCGTGAGATAAAAATATATCTGCACAGCATTATTCTCTTTCTCTCTTTTTTTTTTTTTACAGTGTGCCAGTATGTTACATGTATTATATTATTTCTTTTTTTTTTTAACATCTTTATTGGAGTATATAATTGCTTTACAATGGTGTGTTAGTTTCTGCTTTATAACAAAGTGAATCAGCTATACATATACATATGTTCCCGTATCTCTTCCCTCTTGTGTCTTCCTCCCTCCCACCCTCCCTATCCCACCCCTCTAGGTGGTCACAAAGCACTGAGCTGATCTCCCTGTACTATGCGTCTGCTTCCCACTTGCTATCGATTTTGCATTTGGTAGTGTATATATGTCCATGCCAGTCTCTCACTTTGAAAAAAAAGTGGTCATGAAGAATCTAGGGGCAGGATGGGAATAAAGATGCACAGCATTATTAGTAATAGCCAGAGGTGGAAGCAACCCAAGTGTCCACTGACAGATGAATGGATGGATGAACAAAATGTGGTCTGTACATACAATGGGATATTAATCAGCCTTAAAGGGAGGAATTCTGACAAATGCTGTAACATGGATGAACCTTGGAGATATCATGCTAAGTGACGTAAGCCAGACATGAAAGGACAAATACTGTGTGATTCCACTTATATGAGGTCCCTAGAGCAGTCAAATTCATGGAGACAAAAAGTCAAATGGTGGTTTCTTGGGGAGGGGAGAATGGGGAGTTAGTGTTGAATGGGGGCAGAGTTTCAGTTGGGGAAGACAGCAAAGATGGGATGGATGGTGGTGATGGTTGCACAACACTGGGAATGTACAGAACGCCACTGATCTGTACCCTTAAAAATGGTTAAAATGATCAATTTAATGTTATGTGTATTTCACCACAATTTTTAAAAAGTCTGCAGAGGGGCAAGTTGGTGCTGCAGGTCGGGCCTTCTAGATGCAGATGCTGGGGTGGAGTTTGGGCTGCAAGGTGACTTTGGGGACCCACACTTCTGAAGGACGGGGGAGGAGGTAGGTTTGGGAAGAGGAGGACGTTAGACTGAATCTGGGGTGCGGGCCCCAAAGCCTGGGGCTCTGGCCTGAGGACTACTCATCACGCACAGGGACCTGGCCTTTGATACTTGTACTTCTTCGCTCATCCCCCTGAGGGCTCGGTGCCCTCAGCTGAAGCTGACCTCGACCACGGAAGGGGACCTGTGGCACTTTTCTGTGTCTACCACGATTGGGAAATCAGAGGCCAAAGAGTCATTTGCAGGTTGGTTAAGGCATAACTACCTTCATTTAACAGATTGCTGGCACTGATACTCAGTCAGGGGAGGTGAAGTAACTTGTTCTGTCAGTGGGCAGGTCTAGAACCATATGCTCCCAACTCTTGGCCCACTCCACATCCAGCTGCCTCACTGGTCCAGTACTCAGATCCTACCTCTGTCTTGTCTCTGACCTATGGGGTGATCACACCCATTTTACCTACCTTCTAGAATTTCCAGGAAGACATAGGTACCCGAAGCGAATACACTTGAATCAGACACCATGAATGGGGTGTTGATAACACAGCAATAATAACAACTCAGACATGAATGGGTTGGCGCGCTAATTCCACTGGTGGTGACTCACGGCGTCTTTGTGCGAATCACGGGTTTCATATTTGTATGCCTTGTGCATTGAGTCCCACACATTTATTGAGCACCTACTAAGTGCACAAGACTCTGCATGACCCAGTGAAGGACACAGCGTGGTGCCAGCCCTGGAAGATGTGCTCCTCTGGAGGGGCAGGACAAGCTAAAGGACAGGGCCAGGCAGCAGTGGAGAAGTGCCCAGTGAGTGGGGTCGACACGTGTGAAGAAGATGCGGGCCAGGGCACCGGCCTCAGCACTCTGAAAACATGGCTCCCCCACGGGATGCTCGAGGGCCATGGGATTGTCTACTGAACAAACCCTTAATGAAAAAGCACAGTTTAGCCAAAAAGCCAATATCCAGCTCTCTGCCCAGAGTCTCAAAGATTTTGAAACCCTTCAACTCCACGCCAGCATTTGCATCCAGAGGGCCCAGGCTTGTTCCTGTGCGGACCCACTTCTATCTCACTCCGAGCTGGCACTGCCAGCACATGGGCCTTTCTGGTCCCCTTCAGCAGAGTGACAGAGAGCAGATTGTATTATTTCCTAGGGCTGCAAACCAGGTGGCTTGAAACAATAGAAATGTATCGTCTCACAGTTCTGGAGGCTAAAAGTCTAAAATCAAGTGTCGTAGGGCCACACTCCCTCGGAAACCTATAGCGGAGAATCCTTCCTGGCCTCTTGTCGCTTCTGCTGGTTTGCCTGCAGTCCTTGGTGCTCCTTGCTTGCAGCTGCAGCTCTCCAGTCTCTGCCTTCGTCCTTACATCGCATCCTCCCTGTGTCTCTGTGTCTTGCCATGGCCCGTGCAACTTCTTAGAAGGACACCCCAGTCCTATGGACACCGTATCCACCATGACCTCATCTTAACTAATTACATCTGCAGTGACTCTATTTCCAAATAAGGTCACATTCTGAGATACCAGGGATTAGGACTTCAGCATATCTTTTTTTTTTTTTGGAGGAAAGACACAATTCAACTCAGAGCAGAAACCCAGAAAATACATTAGGTATCTCCTGGACACACGGTAGAAAAAGGTGTGTCTGATGTGGGTGTGTTTTCCATGAGTGTGTGTGGAGGGTTGTTTTGCCTCAAAGTTGATGGGACACCAATATGTGTAAACTTTGACAGACACACTGGGGTACTATTTACATTTTTATTCTCAAAGCCAATTATTTAAGTAAAAGCATATGCTTTGATTACGGCCTTAAGTGCATTTGGGGTGCTCTTTCCTAGGATGTTAAGTGTAGCAAACACTTTACTAACTCTGATCAAGGCCAAAGGCCATAATCATACCGGTTCCATCCTGGAGAACTGAGGTCCAAGCGGGAGCAGACTTAATAGGTTTCCTCCTCCTTTTAGCTGTTGTGGGTATTTGCTGACGGTTAGTTTTTAACAGCATAAGCACCTACCTATCTCTGCATGTGATTTTGTGTGTGTGTGTGTGTGTTGGATTATTCATTCTCGTCTCTCTCCACACATTGTCGATGTGTGAGGTGTGAAGGGCACACAGAGAAGAAGGACGGCATCTTTGGTTTGAAAACAATCTCCAAAACAATGGAATGTCAAAAACCAGGCAGAGGCCAGAGGGGATTCTGTATGTCAAGAAGGACACACCAGTGGCACTGGTTGTATTCCCTGGCTGCGTTCCTTGACTGAGCAGACCTCTTACCTGGCTGTCTCTTCTCTCTGGGAAACTCCCTCTGTTTTCCCAGGAGGTGCCCTGGGTCAAGGGCACTTTCCGGAGTGGAACTTTCTACAGCTTCGTCAAGTTCTTCTCAGCCTGGTTGCTAGGCAATGATGGTGCGCACTAGAGGGGCTGCTCCTGCCTGGGTGGCTGGCTCACTATCCCATCTGCAATTTAAATTCCCTGACAGGCAGAAGCAGCCAAGCTGTTCACTTGAGATTGCAAAAAGTTAGATTGAAATACAAGGAATATCCAGTGCCTGAAGCCCTTCATAAATTTTGCCTTGATAGTAACTGGAAGAGAGACGGGGAAAGACAGGGAGAGAGGGGAAAGTGTTCCACTTTAGACCTGCACAGTCGATTTACATTTGATCAACGTGTCCCAGGCCTCCCTCTGCCCCCGGTCTGCTCTCCTGGCCTCCCTGGGGTTCTTCACGTCCCTTTCCACGCATCTCCCTATCCTGCCCTTTGGGTGAGTGAGCCTCTGAGCATCTCTTCTGCCTTTCCATGGATGTCTGGACAAGAAGAAGCAGGGATGTAGCCACTGGCTAGTCAACCGCACTCACAGGTCCCACTGCCACCCCGTTCCTGGGCCCTCCCTCTCCTGGAGTAACCTGCACCCCTCAAAGGCCCGCAATGACAGGTCCCTTGGCAAAGCCCAGAGCAACAGCTGTGTTGACAACAGCTGGATTCTCCAGTCTGCCTGGGCCCTGACTGGCGTCCTTGGGGGGGCACCTGAGGCTGTCTCTGGCCTCAGTGGCAGGGGCTAAGGTGGCAGGGAGTTCGACAGCAGAATCTCTGTAATTTTCCAGCTCAGATCCGTGAGGTGAAGAATCAGGTGCAGAGAAGGAGCTGCGGAATCTGCTTCTCTGGGGATTGGATTCTGTGATTAGCTCCCCCTTCAATCTCTCTTCTCCTCTCCCTGCTTTCACTCTTGGGCCCTGCCCTTTCTATCTCAGGCTCGTCCAACTCTTTCTTATTCTCTTTTCTTTCTTTTTCTCCCGGTTCATCAAAGACTGTCCTTGAGGCCTCTGGCATTCCAGCGTCTGTCAGTGGGAAGGGCGGACAAAGCTGGACTCTGGGACTTAAGGGAGAAAGCTGTTTCCTCTGCAGGCCACCCTGGTCACCTCCTAGTGAGACATGAAAGTGAAAATGGTGGTCTTGAGGGAACCATACGCAGTTCCTGCCCTCTGTGAGCTTTCCCTCTTAAACTGGATTATTTATACCTAATGAAATACAAGATTAGGACCATTGTCATACAAAACTACAAGCATCTTGGGCGTTGAGGGGGTTTAAGAGTGAAATTAAACCACTTAACACCTACTAGGATAGTTATGATTAAAAAAACCTTGAAAATAACAAGGTTGGTGGGGATGTGGGGAAATTGGAAGCCTCATGCACCGCTGGTGGGAATGTAAAATGGTTCAGTCACTGGGGCAAATAGTTTGACAACGCCTTAAAAAGTTAAACAGAGAACTACCATGTGACCCAGCAATTCCACTCCTAGGTATATACCCGAGAGAATTCGAAACAGATACTTGTACATCCATGTGTGTGACACCACTGTTGACAATTGCCAAGAGGTAGAAACAACCCAGTGTCCATGGACAGATGGGAGGATAAAGAAAATGTGGTATATATCCATAAAATGGAATATTATTCAGTCATAAAAAGAAATAAAATTTTGACATGTGCTGCAACATGGATGGACTTTGGAAATATGCTAAATGAAACAAGTCTGACAGAAGGACAAATATTGTATAATTTCACTTATATGAGGCACCTAGAATAGACAGATTTATAGAGATAGAAAGTAGAATAGTGGTTACTTGGGATGAGGGCAGGGGGAATGGGGGGAGTCATTGTTTAATGGGAATAGAGTTTATATTGGGGATGATGACAAACTTTTGCGTATAAATAGTGACGATAGTATAAAACATTGTGAGTGTACTTAACGCCATCGAATTGTATACTTACAAATAGTTAAAATGATAAATGTGTATGTTTTGTCATAACCAAAGGGTGAAATGAAGCAGCAAGTCTGGGGGGAAATTCCTAGTATGATAGGGGGAAGGGGAGAAGGAGGTGACCAAGCAGAATCTCTACACTGAGGGGCACAGGCCTTGCTGGCCCGTGGTGTCGGGAGAGGGGGGCCTAATGAGGACAGTGAGAATGCTGGGAGTGACCTGGGTCCTCGGAGAGCATTGACGACTACTGCCATCATACAGATGACAAAACCAAGGCCCAGAGATCTCCCCAGGGTCTGGAGGGAAAAGAAAAAGGGGGATGAGTGTCTGGCCATCCCATGGGGAGTAAGGTTTAGGCAAGATGACGTCCCCCCCTACCCCAGTACTGGAAACAGTTGCAAATGTACATCGAGGGAGGCGTGGTGGGAAAGTTGGGAGGACCTACCATGAGGAGGGAGAGGCCTGGGGATAGTTAAAAGGCAGCCATAGCCTTGAGGGGACATTCATGAGGGTCTCAACAGGATTCTGTGCTGCCCATTGGTTTCCACCTCCGGCCACTTCTCAAGTCCAGTCAGGGCATCACCTCACTGCCATGCCCTCCCTGCAACTTGAGCCTTGGAGACTGGCTGCCTTGGGGTCCTCTGTCGCTCTGGATGAGAGAGCAGGGAGAGGAATAGCCTGAAACCAAGGACCAGGCACTCAGCCCAGCTCTGAGGGGCCCAGGAAGTTTTGTGGAGGGCAGGTGGTGCTCTCAGAGCAACAGGTGGAGGCGGACAGGACTTCTAGCATCCATAATGGCACCGGGGGTGGGATTATAACTGGATTCCCTCTCTCTCTTTCTTTCGTGGTGCCCCGGGAGGACGCATGCTCTCCTTGCCTTTGTCTCCTCACCCCCGTCTCTCCTCCCTCTCCACAGGAAGCCCTGCGGTATGTGACGCAGGTGGCCACGCCTCAATGCCAGTTGTGTTCAAAGCCAGTGGCCCTGTTTTCTCAGGTAAGCCAGACAAGCTTTCCTCTACCATTTGATCTTCATGCGTCTCGTGGTTACAAATAGCTCAACCTTCCCGGTGCTGACGGCAGCGCTGGGACATTACAGTAATGTGCACATTCAAATCAAGTGCAGGCAGAGATGCTACAGCAGCTTCTCGCCACGGAACACTCAGCCTTCAATAATAGCATTTGGGGTCCCTCTGGAACCTTCCTCCGCAGATGCACCTGGGATACCTCTCTCCCTCTCCGCGCTGCAACCCCGGGAGCTGAGGAGGGGCAAAGATGATTCTTGTTTTTGTTGATGAGGAAATAGAAATTCAAATAAGAGAACATCTTGCAGGAAATAAGAGGGCCAGGACTGTTATCACAATGATGATCGAGACAATAATAACAACAGTAATACTTCGTGTGCGCTTGCTGGATGCTGCTTACTGGGGAAGCAGTTTGCCTGCACTGGGGTAGGTGCTGAGGTCAGTGAGGTCCAGGATCTGTCCCGGTCACAGGGACAGAGGGAACCCCACCTCACAGCGAGCTCTCACTAATGCTCCTGACCTCTCTGTCAGGTAAAGTCAACTCAGGGCTGGTCCCAGGACAATCCTAAACTCAGAGAAAGCTGTCCTTTCCCTCCCTGCCTCCATGCCCCTATCTTAGGGTCCTCATGCTGTCGCTGGGACCTTACCCCTGCTCTCTCTTGCCTTCCTGAGCAGAGTTCCCCTCCCCCAGTCCTAGATCCTCTGGACCTAGCTGGGAGCAGCCCCTGCTTTCCAGGAGGCTGACTGCTAAGGGGATTGTCTAGTTTTCGGCTACTGTGTTGCCCCACTACCAGCATTTTTATTTATACAACCTTGGCAATGCCTTGCCTTAAGGTGGGAGCCCAGTGACATGGTTAAGGGCTAAGATGGAACCACCAGTGACATTTCAAAGTCAAGAGTTCCAGGCAGGGAAGTTGGCCCTGGCTCTGTCCACACCTTCCCACCACAACTGCCCATTTCGTGGGAAAGAAAACGGGGCAAGGTAGCATCACCACCATTTGCTAACGCTGCTATGTATATACCTAAGTGAATTTTCCAGGACACATCTCTGAGTTGTAAGGCAGCGTATTAGAAGGCCCATTTTGCAGGAGAGGAAACTGAGGCACAGAGAGAAAAGCCTTAGTCAACGATAAGTAATAAGTGGTAGACATAGAACCAGATCCCAGGTTTCCTAGTTCTGTGCTCTTCCTGCTGCTACTCCGCTTTGGCCCAGGTTCAAAGCTGCCAAAATGGACATTTTGTTTTTAACTTTTGGGCTGGCGGGTGACTGAGTGAAATCTTCATGGATGCTGTGGCTCCTGTGGGCTCCTTCTTGGGCTGTTCACTCCATTGGCACAGCTTGGTCTTTGAATAAGTGAGAGGAGCTTCTGGAAATGTCAATACATGGAGAGGACGAAGGGGAGAGGGGCATCTACGTTTGCCCTAAATCCGAAATAAAAGGCTCCCCTGTCCCAGAGAATTAAGGCAGCCCCCTATTTTTTCTCCTCCCCTATACCCACACCCTCCCCATCTGAGTCCTCAGAGGATAGACTGAGCTCTGACACCCAGGGAAAGGAAGGCCTTCTGGTTCCATTTCCACTGACCCTGTTCTATAAGCCCTTCCTCTGGCAGGATGCAGGGCGGTTGCCTGATTTTTCAATGGACAGTCTCTGAGCATGGGCTGGGGCCGTGCAATTCACTGTGCTAACAGCAGAGGGCGCCCCTGACCTTGGAGAACGAATCATACCCGCCCCTTCCTCAGCCCTCGCGTCAGCCTGGCTTCTTGGGGGCCTTGCAGAGGGCAGTGCTCTGGGGGGAGTCCCAGGCACACCTGTGTCCCCGATCTCTGCTTCCTCCCTCCGTGTGCCTCTGTCTTCTGCTCTGTCTCCAGGGAAGCAGAGGAACGGTAGGCTGTGGTAGACAGAGGAGAGACAGCTGAGCTGGGCTTGTGGGGACACTATTGCCATGTGGGCACGTTATCTCGAGTTAGCGTCCTCATCCGAGGCTTGCCAAGCATTGTCCTCATAGGAGCATCATCAGGACCAGCTCCAAGTGGGAGAATGGATGCGAAGGGTCTGTAAACAGAAGGGTGCTCTAGGGATGCAACCCTGGACCTACCTGAGCGAACTGGGGCAAGTCCTTGGTCCCCGTGTGCAGAGTTCCTGCATAACACGAGGGACTGAACTGGAGGGTCGTCTACCTCTCCAGCCCCTTCCAGGGCTAAAAGCTGGGATTCATGTCAGCACTTTCTCGTTTCTTTTCACGGTTATGCCGGTCCGTGCCAGCATTCTGATGGCCACGTGGCAGAGCTGGGGGCGTGTGGGGACCAAGGCGACACCTGTAAAGTTACACCAAAGGTCTGATGGCAGCAGGGCCATTGCCTCCGTGTCTCAGCGCCCCCTCCTTCCCGCTCACTGGGAAGAGAATCCCTTTGAAGTCCTTACCTCCCGGAAGGAGGTCAGACTTCTTTCCCTTACTGGGGACCTTCCCTGGTCACACTCATTCTATCCCGACGCTCTGACATGGGTGGGGCTTGAGAGGGGTGGTAAAAGAGCCCATGAAATGGTTTTTCTCCTCCAAGGGCAGAGTTGTGGAAAAGGCTGGGAAAATCCGAGCTCTGGCTTTGGCTCTCCCATTACCTCCTTGGGCACTTGGGAGAAATCTCTGCACCTCCGAGTCTCAGTTTGCTTATCCATGAAGTGAGAGTTTGAAGATGGTTTCCCCTGCCTTTCCCATTCCGATGTCTGTGCTCTCTGGGTCCTTGTCAAGCTTGTGTAACATCTGGCTCTTTGAAGAAGGGAAGTGAAGACGGAGGAGGCTGGGAGGGAAGAGATACCATTAGGAGGAGAGCAGAGAGGCAGGGGTGGAAGGAAAAAAGGAAGGTTGTGCTGGGTTGGTTTATGCCTGCTCAGAAGCGGGCAGCTGACCTTTGAAGACTTGACCCCCCTGGGCTGAAGGTCCTGAGACTATGGGGGGTGGGGTGGCGGTCCTGGTCAGCTAGGAAAACACATCTTGGTGGCCGTCTGAGTACCCTCTGTCCATCCATCTAGACAGACTCCAGCCTCTCAAGACATTCAGAAACTGAAACTAGAGCACCTACAGCTCTGGGAGCCTGTGTGTGTGTGTGTGTGTGTGTGTGTGTGTGAGAGAGAGAGATGCACAGATGCCCATGGGACAGAAATACAAGCACAATGACACTTGTATGGGCAGGTGTCCACGGTAAACATGTATTCAGCCCCCGCACACACAGGGACACACTCATGAGCTCATGTACATACCAAGCCAACATGCCTCCTGTTAGCAAAAGATCACATTGACCCCTAAGGCAAAGAACTGTTTACTTGAAGAAGCATCTCTTAAAACATATTAATAGAATACTTAGGCAGATTTTAACTTTAAAAACCCTGGAGAAGCAGAGACGAAGGTGAAGAGAAGGCAAGGGGGCTGGGGAGTGGGTAAAGGAGGTCTAATCACAAAGCACTTAGCCCGCATGTCTGGGCTTCGGCGTAAGCACCATATTTAATGATACATTCAACCTGATTTTCCAACTCATTGAAAACACTCGCCAGCTGCTGCTGAGTGACTCCGTCTATTGTGTACATGAGCTTGCTCTAACGGGGACCCCTGGAAGGAAGTCTCCAAGGAGATCTGCAAGTGAAAACTGAGCCAGAGAACTTAGGGCTGGGCGTTTTGACTGGGAGGTGGGGAGAATGCAGAGCTGGGGCACAGCCGGGAGTGTGGGCAAGGTTGGGGGTTCCAGAAACTTCCTCGGGCACATCCTGGAGGGGAACTCTTGTAGTGGGCAGTGTGAACTTCCTTCCTCTTGTGCCGCCCCCTCGGCAGACCCATGTGTACAAACAGTGAAATGACGCATGAGGTTTTCTAGCACCTCTCAGGATGGCTCCCCGAGCTGGCTTCTCTTGGAGACGCCTGAACTGTCTGGCCCTGGCATCTGTGAGAAACAGGCGTCACCTTGCAAGGCCCCGTCCCTCCTAAACATCACCTCCCCGGGTTTGTCACGGATCCCTCTCCTCTCTTCTCCCAGCCACTGCACGCTGGGTCCTTAATGCTATAGGCTCCCCCACTGTCCTCTTCTCTGTCCTGTCTGCCTCTGACAAGCTCTTAGAAGGAAGAAGAGGCTTTCCTACTGGCACATGCAGATGCATAGCCAGGTTTGAGGGCTGCTGGCTTGTTGGAAGGTTGGATGGCGCTCCTCCAAGGAACTGAGACCCTGAGCAGTGAAGTTCGAGTCAGAAAGTGGGGATGTATTTACAAGAAGGTAGAGGCAGTTCTGGGTAAGGGACCTGGTCATCCATGGGTCAATTTGACCCATTCACATTGTAGCCCGTAATCAGCCCTCGGTTTGGGAGGAAAGTTTAGCAAGGCCTCCAAATCTTGCCTTGAGACAAGTGGGACCTGAGAACCCCTACTCCACTATCAGAGACCCCTCGACCTTGGCCTTTAAAGTCCAAAGCCAGGCCCACGTCTGTGAGGGCTGGGAGCGATCCCTTCCCATGGAAATGGATCTCTCCATTTCTGGCCAGGAGATCTGGCCCTGACACGGTTCTGTGGGGACCCAGTCATCAGAAGTCATCTGTATTAACCAGATTATGTGGCTGTGGATCAGCCAGATGGAGTGGAGGAGGCCTGGCTCTCCCGCGGGGCAGCTGCCGTGTCAGGGTGTGATCTGCTGTCAGCATCTCCCGCTTCCAAGCACATCACTTTGTCTCTGGCGTGTCTCCATCAGGTGGAGGCGGGGATGGCTGATCCCTCTCATGGCCCGTGCTGGGGCAGGACCTTGTCCGCACAGTGAGTCAGAGAAGGCTGAGCTTGGACCTCTGCATCCCTGCCCCACGGACCCCCCCAAGTGACCTCCCAGGGTGCTCAATTCTGGTGGCTCTGCTGTGAGAGAATTATTATATTAACATGTCTGTAGCGCTTGCACATTCAGTTGAAATGTTTTGAAATCTTCTAATAAACGACTTTGGAGGACAGTGTCTGTAGAATTGTGCGCATGTGACCCTCCTAACTAGACAGGGCAGCTCACAGGCCAGTTAGATGTTGACATAAAGGCCGACGTCCAGAAGAGAGACCAAAGCCTGGTCATCCCGCTGACTAGCAGCAGAATCATTTCCCATAACATATTCCTCTAGAAAGTCCCTGCTCTCTGTGGTTCAGTATTTCCCTAGTTTTAATTTTACTTCACTACGTAACCTCAACGCCGATTTCTTTTGCGAAACACAATCAAATGTCCCCACAGCACTGTGCCCATCTTAGAAGGGCAATTTGAGTATCGCTGATTGTCTAGACCCTTGGTTGGGGAGGAGGCCAGCTGGACTTAGCAAGACCCTGAACACACCTGGACCATCTGACCCTAGTGAAGCAGACCTCCCGGGAAATCAAAAGAGATGGAGAGATTTTTCTACCCACCTCAGGCCATAGGCTTCTGGAACAACCACCTGCTGTGTACTTGCTGAGAAGTTACTGTGTTCATGGTGCTGAGCAGTTAGTTGCAGACACTTAAAGCAGTAGGACTTGAAGTTAGATCTAAAGAAGGACTTGCAGCTAGCAGTACTGATAGAGTAAGGACTGCTCATAATCTTTACGTATGATATTTTAAAAATTTCGTTTGAAAGCTTGTAGCATAGGGGAAGGGTGGGATCGTTTTGATGTACATTTTAAAGAAAGGCTTGGAGTACATGAATATCCTGTTAACATTTTTTTACCAGCCCTTCTTCTGCTTTCCAAGATCATACCGAAGCACGATTTTTATGTAAAGTACCCCCATACACACCCCTGCACACACACTTGGAGCCTGGTAGGCCTGGGCGTCGGTAGCGGGAGCAGCTCGGTGACCTTGGGGATTGCCGCTGGGTGCAGGGACCGCGGTTCTGTGAATCCTCACGAAGCCCCTGGTCCCTGTCAGGGCCCCTCGCTGCCACAGCCAGGCAGGTTTCCCAGCACAAGTAAATTCTGGAGGGGATTGACCTAGTTTCCAGAGTCTAAAGGGCGACAGAGGCCCCAGTCAGAACTCCTGTAAGTGGCCGATAAACAGTGTCTGCTGGAAAAAATAAATAAGTTCTGCAAAGGAGAGCAGACGCCCTGAATCCCTCTCCCCTCAAGGAGACTGCTGTCTCCCGGAGGGGTTCCCTGAGCTTTACACCTCCCTGTAATGCCTACCATGCTGCTGGGCCGCTCTTGACAGCTGGCTCCTCTCACACCCCATGGCAGAGGGGAGACTTCAGGACAGGCCTGGCCAAGTGGAAGGGGGCGGGGGACTGATGGCCGTGCTTGGCCCTCAGGGTTGAACTTTATTGACTGCCAGCCCTGGGAGGCATAATGTCACACAAGCACACGCACACATACATGCCTATGACACCTAATTTACATGTTAGGGAAACTGAGGCTCAGAGAGGTTCAGTAATTTGAGTTGGCCGAGCTATTAAATAGGCAAAGCCAGAATCAACACCCAGTAGCCTGAGTTGTTCAAATCAAGTTCTCTTTCTCCCACTCTGGTGCTATTCCAGCTTTTATCACATCACAATCACTTGGGGATCTTGTTAAAATGCAGGTTCTGATTCCCTAGATCTAGGGTGGGCCCAGAGATTCTGTATTTGTAGTAAGTTCCCCAGTAATGCCATTGCTGCCCTCCATGGAACAGAGTTTACATAGAGAGAGTCTACTACAAATACCCTGAAGAGGCAGACCCTGGGGAGCACTGCCCGTGAAATGGGAGGCTGGGATCATTCTGGGAAATGGGGAGACGTAAATACCAAGACTAGCTCAGGCCATGGCGGAGGCAGAGAGGCCAGGAGTGGGTGGAGAGGGCCGTTGTGCCGTCTGCCCCGCTCCCTCCTTGGGACACTTCTTGGTGTGATTTTCGTGCTGGCCAGGTTTCCTGGGATGGGTACAATTTGTGCTGGTCTCAGTGGATGCCTGGAGCCAGAAATGGCCAGGAGTAGAGGGGTACTACGTCTGCCAAGTTCCATCCCTGGTCCAGGATTCTAACCTGCCAGCTTTTTCATTCACCTAGTGACTCAGACCCCTGGTAGACTGAATTTTCTAAAAATGTCTGTAACAATATCTTCCATCCTACACACTGTTCTTACAGTGGGACTTTCCATCTAGAGGTGGTGGCCTCTATTCCTTACCCGTGAACCTGAGTGGACGTGTGCTTACAGCTGAAGTGCAGCTGTGTGTCTCCTGAGGCTAGGCCAACACAGCGGCCACCTGGCTCCCTTGGGACACGTGCTCCTGGGACCCAGCCACCAGGCTATGAGGAAGCCCAACAGCCCCATGCAGGGTTCAGGTGTAGGAATTCTGGCCAACACACCAGGTGAGCCCAGCCAAGAGCAGATCTGTGAGTGAACAGGTCTTCAGATGATTCCAGTGCCCAGTCATGAGTCACTCTGGTCTTTGACTCTTTCCACCTGAGGCCGCAGACACCAGGGAGCAAAGAAAGCCATCCTTGCCGGGCTCTTTTTGAATTCCTGACCAACAGAATCCTTGAGCATAAGAAAATGTTTTTTGCTAATGTCAGTGCATTTACGGTTGTACGTACATAGCAGTAGTAACCAGTAGCGGGCCCCAAAGCAGGGCTGCCTGAGGCCGCGTGGGTGACAAGGCTCAGAAGGGATCTGGGACAGTGAGGATGGAAGTGGCTCAGCCCCTGGGTTCATGAAGCACTTTGTACTTTAAAGGTGCTTTTCCATAGTAATGTCGCATCAACAATTCCCACTTTATAGGCAGGAGAACTCTCTTTTCAGATGATCTTCAAGCCGAAGCTCATGGAGGTTACCAACTTGCTCAAGGCCACTCGAGGCAGGGCCAGGATGACCCCCTGAAGCAGAACTCTTCCAGTAACACGGCGCTGCCCCGGTCAGCCCTTGACAAATAAAACGCCCCTGCCTGGCGCAGAGCCGCGGATGGCTGGAGCCCTCCCCTCGTTATGATTAGTTAGAGTTTTGCGCCTTTAGTACCCATCATGGGAGAAGAAAAATCTCTCGAACATTGTTAATAAACAGAGTCAGAGGAAGGCACTGGAACAGGGCAGGTGTTATTTATCAAATGTGAGAAATAAGCTAATCAAGAAAATCAATCCCAGGGTGACTGTTTCACGGGAGGGTGAGGGTAAGTGTGGGGAATTAGCTCACTGGTGCTCCAGGATTTGAAGGCGACTAGGCAGTGAGCGGATTTCGGGGTCTTTGAGTCTATTTGGTAGCAGCTGTTTCTCTCCATCTTCTCTATATCTGTCATGAGAGCACCCATGGGAGGGTGCAGGGGCCAATGCTATGTGAAGGAGATTTTTTTTTTTTTTTTTTGCGGTACGCGGGCCTCTCACTGTTGTGGCCTCTCCCGTTGCGGAGCACAGGCTCCGGACGCGCAGGCTCAGCGGCCATGGCTCACGGGCTCAGCCGCTCCGCGGCATGTGGGACCTTCCCTGACCGGGGCACGAACCCGTGTCCCCTGCATCGGCAGGCGGACTCCCAACCACTGCGCCACCAGGGAAGCCCGGTATCCTTACTTTTTTTAAACCCAGATTCAGCCCTCAAATTATCTGAGGTAAGTATCAAATACCTGTTATTTAGAGAGAGTGTGACCAATAGGTAGAGATGGGCTTGGTTCTCCTTCTGAGTGTCAGTTCAGCAAAGTTCAAGCAAGAAGAGAAAACACTGGGGGCCATTTGTCAGAACCAGTGAAGTCCTTTACGTGAGGTCTCTCAGGGATGCAGATGTGTGTCATAAGGCAACGATGGGAAGTAAAGCCCCCACTTGGAAGAGGCTTTGGTCAGGCCTTCGGGGTGGAGCTGAGGCAGCTCCAAGGCATTTTTGCCCCTCTTGCGTTGCTTACCTTGCTTAACTAGACTTTTCAGAATCACTGATCCTGAGGATTTGTGGGCACGACACGGCTCAGGAGAGTGCCCTGAGCAGGGGAGGGAGCTGTGGGCAGATGGCAGGGCTGACCACTGTCCTGGAAAGAAGCGGAAGGGTCCACATCCTGAGCTGGAATGCTTACAGGAGTTTTCAGTTGGCAAACAGTGGTCTGCAGGGTGCCCTGTGCCTTACTCCATGGACCACAGGGCAGAACTTGCTGGTTTTTAAAAAATTCCTTCCTTGCCTATCTCTTAGACTAGCCTGTGAGTTATATGTGGTCAGAGGCCATCAGGACCTGTATCCTGGCACATAATGTTTAATGAATAAATGAATGAAGTCCCAAGGGTGCTCAATCCACTGGCCATCATTTATCATGGTCATCTCTTGTGTGCCCCCTATCAGGGGCCCTGATGGGAAGTAGTAGAGGCAGAGTGGGAAGGGCAGGGAAGGGGAGGGGATGGGAAGAATGGGGAGAAAATTAACTAAAGAAATAAGGAAGGGCTTCCCTGGTGGCACAGTGGTTGAGAGTCCGCCTGCCAATGCAGGGGACGTGGGTTCGTGCCCCGGTCCGGGAGGATCCCACATGACGCGGAGCGGCTGAGCCCGTGAGCCATGGCCGCTGAGCCTGCGCGTCCGGAGCCTGTGCTCCGCAACGGGAGAGGCCATAGCAGTGAGAGGCCCGTGTACCACAAAAAAAAAAAAAAAAAAAAAAAAAAGAAATAAGGAAACTTGTTCCTATCCTCCAGGGATTTGCAGCTTCAGTTAAGGAGATCAGATATATTCACATAATGCCAACGGTTTGCTCCCCTAAAACATAATGAGCTTCAACCTGCAGCATCTCATTGCTGAAGAATTAGCAGCCAGCCTGTGTGCAGGCCCAAGGCAGTCTCCCGAGGAACAAACCTGGAGGCGCAAGGGCATTGGGAGACAAGTCCACTTTGGATGGGGTTGAGTTGGGTTAATAAGGGCCAAGTCTGGAGGGTGTGAAATTGGAGAGGGCCTCTGAGGGGGGCGCTGGCCATCCTCTGAGCTCGGGGTACACTTGTAAACTGGGAAAAAGCCCTGCCTGCATCCAGCTAAGATTGAGGTCTCAGATCCTACCCATCTGAAGCTGTCAGGGAACCTCTTTCTTAGAGCACAGTCGGGCTGCACAGTCTCGCATTAATTTGGAGCTCATTGTCAGGTAATGAATTCGATTTGGCTCACCATATAGAAATCCCTTCTGCTCCCAGCTGAACACCAGTAAATCATTTGCATCACAAATCTTCTCTTCACTGGATGCTTAGCTCACCCAGGCTCTCCTGCATCCCCACATTCCTTCTTGAAAGCAGCTGACAGTCATCACACCTCCTTGTCAGAGATGCAAAGCTGAGACCCACCCAAGAAAACTGAGTTTGGGTGAGCATCTTTGAAAAGTCTAGAACAGTGGTTCTCAAAGTGTGGGCCCCTGAACCGGCAGCATCAGCATCCTGGTAACTCGTTAGACTTGCAAATTTTCAGGCCCCGCTTCCCAAACTAGCGGAATCAGAAGCTCTGAGGTGTGGCCCAGCAGTCTGTGGAAGCTCTCCAGGTGATTCTGATATGCAGTCAGGTTTGAAAACCACTGGTCTATCTAGAACATTGACTAGGTCCTCTGGAATGTCAGTGTCAGAATTCTTCTCAATTCACTTTAACTCTCTGCAAGGCTAGCTCCACTGTCTAGGTCTCTGGATCTTTTTTTTTTTTAATTTATTTTTGGGTGCATTGGGTCTTTGTTGCTGCGCGCGGGCTTTCTCTGGTTGTGGCGAGTGGGGGCTACTCTTTGTTGCGGTGTGTGGGCTTCTCATTGTGGTGGCTTCTCTTGTTGCAGAGCATGGGCTTTAGGCACACGGGCTTCAGTAGTTGTGGCACGCGAGCTCAGTAGTTGTGGCATGCGGGTCAGTAGTTGTGGCTTGTGGGCTCTAGAGTACAGGCTCAGTAGTTGTGGTGCACGGGCTTAGTTGCTCCGTGGCATGTGGGATCTTCCCGGACCAGGGATCAAACCTGTGTCCCCTGCACTGGCAGGTGGATTCTTAACCACTGCGCCACCAGGGAAGCCCTAGGCCTCTGGATCTTATCAGGGGTGTCTGAATTTATTTCTCTTCTATTTCTGTATTAGCTAGAATTAGATTCAGTTGGGGGGATAAAGGCCAATTATAAGTGACTTAAACAACATAGACGTTCTAATGTAAAGAAGTTGGGGGTAGGCAGTCCAAAACTACCTGCTCTGACATGGTTAGCATGCCACCTCATGGTCCAGGATATCTGCTCAGGACCAATCATCATATCTGCGCTAGTCAGCAGAGATAGGAGGAGAAAAGGCTATGCTCAGTCCTGGAAGTTTCACGCAACACTTCTGTCTTAGATCTCATTGGCCAAAACTTAGTCACTTGGCCATACCTGCCTGCAAAGGAGGCTGGGAAATGTAGTTTTCATTCCAGATGTTCATGTGCCCGGCAAAAAATCAGGAAGTCTGTTTCAAAGGAAGAAGAGGAGCTCAGACATTGGCAGAGACAACTAGTCCCAAACAATGGCACACCACAGCTTCTGAGATATATTTCTGCTTTAAAGCCTTCAAGTAAACTTCTCCATGTTCTTTCACACTTCAGCGCCTGCTTCACAACACTTTTATTTCAGGAAGCGTTCTTCCATCACTTGGAGCATCTCTTTCTTGACGGCCCCCATGCCTGTAGCCCACTACATTCACTTCCCACTGCCTGTTGATCCACCTAATTTCCATGTAATTGTGATCCATGGTTAGTCTTTAAAAGCCTAGAAGCAAGTGTGAGGGTGGCATCTTTGCTGGTGCAGCCAACGTGAGTATCTTAGTTCCTCCATGACCCCGACTCCTCACCTGTAAAATGAGGGGATTGTAGATGGTCCCTGCAGTGCCTCCCAGCTGTAGTGTGCCCTGGTGCTCTCTTTTTTGTTTCCTTTCTTGACATTTATGACTGTCCTTGGGGTCGGTCATAAGACAGTGAGCCCTGACCAGTGAACTACTCGACAAACTTGGGCAGCACTGGTGGGTTATAAGTGAAGGCATGGACCGCAAAGCCAGGAAATACAGCTTGGGGC